>NW_023464747.1:0-10134 GCF_013731165.1 Rhagoletis pomonella
GGGCCGCGACAAAGTGCTGTGAGCAGAGCAGCCAATGTGGGCCAGATACGCGAATCTTTGCGTGAGCTACCCCGCTTCACACCACTACCCGCAGACGCATAGAAATTGCCATCGAATAGCTCCACAAGCGCCAGCACATCGCATCCGATTGACGTCGCCGCCGCAAGCAATTGAAACAGATTCTGCTGTGCAGTGATTGCAGAAAATTTTAAGCGTTGTTCTGTTTTGCTATTCGCATGTTGGAGATGAAGTAAATGAAAAAGCAAAAACGAAGACAAAACCAAAACCTAAAGGAAAAACAATGAAACAGTCTGCATTAGGATAGTTTCCACGCTGAATAGTAGATAATTATTATTTTTTTTTAAATGTCTTCATGAAGAGTGAGAGAAGTAAAAGTGATTTTTATTTCAGTGAAGAAAGGAAGGAAAGAAATGAAATTAAGAGAAAATTGCAATACTGCAGTTCGGGTATCCTGAATGTGCGTGATTTGTTTTAGTGAGTGAATATGAATTTCTCTTGTCAGTTAAGCGTACACATACATAGAGGTCTGCATTATACCATTAAACAAATAACATCTCTATCGATTTGCTTTTTCATAACCCACTTATCAGTCTACCAAATTCAGTAACGCTACCCAATTTGTGGAAGAATTTTAAACTTGGCCAATAGCACCGTCCACCTGCTGCATAATTTCACTGTTCAAAAATGCATAAAAACCACACACTTTATGAACATGTACATCCGCCAAGTATATATAGATCGCTTTCACTTGCACATTGTTTGAATATTAAAATGACATTTGCTAGGAAATACATTACCGTCCAATTAGTTTTTTCATGCGTACATCCCACAGTAGTGAGTAGCGAGTGCGTCAACTATTTTTTATATGAAAGTTGGCTTGTCCTCCTTCAACTCCAAATTCATTCGCTTTGCTTCCACATGCAATTTGGTAAATAGGCTGACTTCCAAAACGTATCAATATAATGTTTGGATACTGTTCTACTGCGGTATTCAAACTGTTTTTATATGCAGAGTTGTGAAACATTGCAAGCACATACATTATTTTGAATATTTAATAAAACAATGATCACCATTTCGTAATTTTCCATTTTTTTTTTTTAAAACACGAATGGTAGCCAAACCAAATGAAGCATCAACTTTGCTTCTGATGCGCTGATTACTCTAGCGATACGTTTCGATAACTTTTCAGATGGGTTTTGGAAAAGTATACATTGTCAACCAATTTTAGTTCGGCGTTATGGAACATTAAACTTTGTACATTCCCACGACAGCCGGTTCTACGTACCGGAATGACTCGGGTTTCACCCGACCAAGGGCTGTTGTTTCGGCGATCTAACCCCGTTTAGGTCGGCGAAGTATCTCAGAAGTTGTCCGTCCATAGGGCAACATTCACTACGCATTCTCCTACTCAGGGCTGGCATCGAGTCAAACCCTGGGCCAGAAATATACACCTGCTGTGTATGCCGAAGACGTTTACACCACAACTCCACCTCAGTCAAGTGTAATGCCTGCGAGGGGTGGAGTCACCTCAGGGTCTGCTCGGGACTACGGACACACAGACAGTGGACCACGTCGTACGTGGCCCCCTGTTGCTCAAATAGAGCAGCCTCCACGGCAACCCATAGTCCGCCCGTGCAGCCCCACACACTCACACAGCAACCACACACAGTCGTCACAACACAACAACATACCACAGCCACCACAGACCACATAACACACACAACCGCACCACCACCCACACGCCGCCGCCAACAACTCTTGGTTCCCCCTACAATCTGCACGGTATGTCAGACCAGAATATTCCGTAATGTGACATCAGTCAAGTGCAACACCTGCCTTGGCTGGTGCCACTTTAGGGCATGTTCAGGTCTGCGCACCACGCGAGATTGGACGGGGAACTTCGAGGGCCCGTGTTGCGCTGCTCGGTCGCTGACATCAATTGCGACGCCCCCCACTACCACCACAGGGAGGCAATCACCCCAGCAGCACACACAGCCAACGGCGGCAAGAACATACACCTCACTCACACCCCACATCACAACACGTCTCCCGAACCACATGAAGCTCCTCCAATTCAACTGTAACGGGCTACAGAGCAAGATTGAGGAGATAACCGCCTTTATGTGTCGGCATGGTATATTAATAGCTGCGGTGCAAGAGACGAAGTTGCACAGCAATTCAACTTTGTTGAATTGTGCCGGGTACAACGTGCACCGTCGAGATCGCGAGCGAGATAATGGTGGTGGCTTAGCGTTCATCACGCACCACACCGTGCAGTATCGTCTTATCGAAGCAGACATCGACCGCAGGGATACCACCCTAGAATGTCAGGGCATCGCTATCCGGTCAGGCGATGTCGAGCTCGAAATATTTAATATATACATACCCCCTGTCACCTGCTGCCCGGCAGGATATCACCCTGATATAGGTGCGCTCCTCAGAGGTGAAAACCGTATGGTAGTAGGTGACTTTAATGCGCACCACGATCTTTGGCACTCAAGCCTGTCAAACGATCGTAGGGGAACAGACTTGGCTGAGCAGATAGACGATTCGACATTCTGCACAATGAACGACGACGCACCCACCAGGATTATGGGTAACTGCAGTAGCTCGCCAGACATCACAATAGTCAGCGCTGGTCTGATAAACAGCATAACGTGGCGACCTATGCTGACTCTAGCATCAGACCATCTACCCATAGTCATCTCGATTGATAAACCAACCGACTTTGCCTCCGCCAAACACCGGACCTATGTCAACTTTTCTAAAGCTGACTGGAAAGGTTACGCGGAGTTTACTGAAAACACCTTCACATCGCTCCCCACACCAACCGACGTCCATCTCGGTGAACGTAAGTTCCGCAGGGCTATCACTGCTGCTGCAGCCCGCTTCATACCGGCAGGGTGCATATCGGACCCACGTCCAAACTTCCCTGCCGAAGCGGCTGTTTTAGCAAATGAGCGTGATAGCCTTCGTCAGGCCGATCCCGGAGATCCCCGTATCAGGGATCTCAACGCGGAGATTCGGCAACTTGTAAACGTACATAAGCGGAAGAAGTGGGAGGAGCATCTGAAGACTTGCAACTTCACCTCTGGTGTGAGCAAGCTTTGGTCAACCGTGAGGTCATTGTCTAATCCGACGAAGCACGACGACAGAGTCGAAATTTCCTTCGGCGACCATGCTTCGTCGGACCCGGAGCGATGCGCGAGCTATTTTAGCCGGCAGTTCATACTGCATCCTCCGGTGGACAAAGCCAAGCGTCGAGTGACCAGAAGGCTGCACAAACTGCCAACAAATTGTGCCCCCCTTGCTTTCACTTGCGGTGAAGTTCAGGTGGCCATCGGGAAGGCGAAAGCCTCCAAAGCCATGGGTCCCGACGGTATATGCATGCTGATGCTGGAAAATTTGGGTCCTGCGGGGGTAGCGTACCTAACGGAGGTCCTCAATTTGTCAATGGCCACTCTCATCATCCCAGACATCTGGAAGGTGGGGAGAGTGGTCCCACTGCTCAAACCGGGGAAACCTGCAAACAAAGGAGATTCGTATCGCCCGATTACACTCCTTTCCCCGGTAGCGAAGACACTCGAGGCCTTGCTACTCCCGTACTTCACAAATCACCTGACCCCAGCGAAGCATCAGCATGGTTTCCGTAAAGTGCACAGCACAACAACAGCACTTAACGCCATAAACACTCAGATAACTCGTGGCCTTAACCGTAACCGTCCCTGTGAGAGAACGATTCTAGTAGCGTTGGACTTGTCAAAGGCGCTTGACACCGTCTGCCATTCCACGCTACTAGAAGATATAGAGGCCTCCTCTCTCCCACAGTGGCTCAAACGGTGGTCGGCAAATTATCTAAGTGGTCGACATTCGTCGGAAATGTTCAGAGACAAAACGAGTAAGCAGCGAAAAATAAAACAGGGGGTTCCTCAGGGTGGTGTCCTTTCCCCGCTACTGTTTAACTTTTATATTTCAAAGCTCCCTCAACCACCAGAGGGAGTCTCGATTGTCTCCTATGCCGACGATTGCTCGATTATGGCGACTGGGAATGGAATTGATGACCTGTGTTCGAAAGTAAACGGCTATCTCTCCGAACTTTCTCGCTTCTTCACTGCAAAGTGTCTAGCCCTCTCCCCTACGAAATCCTCCGCGACCCTGTTCACAACCTGGACGAAGGAGGTCAGGCCACCGCTGGGGATTCACGTCGATGACACACCAATTCCGACGGTGAATAACCCCAAAATACTCGGAGTAACTTTCGACAGCCTGCTCTCCTTCTCTGCGCACTCAACCGCTATTGTCAATAAAGTACAGAGCCGCAACAAGGTCCTCAAGTCGCTAGCCGGCAGTACCTGGGGCAAAGACAAAGAAACGTTGCTGGCAACATACAAGGCAATAGGCCGGCCGGTTTTGAACTACGCAGCGCCAGTGTGGTCGCCTGGGACTAGTAGGACGCAGTGGACGAAGCTACAGACCGCACAAAACACCGCACTGAGGACAGCGACGGGATGCCTCTTGATGACGCCTGAACACCACCTGCACGGCGAGGCGCAAATGCTTCCGGTAAAGGAGCACAATATAATGCTCTGCAAGCAGTTCCTGATCGGGACCCACAGAAGTGGCCACCCGTGCAGACAGCTGCTTGCAGAGGAGCCCTCGCCTAGGCACGTCAGGAGGCATCTATATGAACTAACGGACGAAGTCCAGAGGTTCATTAAGCAACCTCTGGACCCGACAGCCTACAGACAGGCCTTGAACGGCATTCACAGGGACTCAGTCTCGAGTTATGTAGACTCTAGACCTGTGAATGCCGTTCTAGGCACACCACCCCCGGACATTGACGAGACGGAGCTTCATCTGCCTCGGGAGACGCGCACCACACTTGCACAACTTCGCTCCGGCTACTGCAGCAGGTTAAACTCCTACCTGAGTAGGCTGAATGAGGATGTGCCTAATGAATGTCCGGCATGCGGAGAGACCCCACATGACTCGAAACATCTCTTCGCATGCCCGGCAAACCCGACATCCCTAACGACCTTGTCCTTATGGGCAAACCCCGCAGAAGCTGCACGATTCCTAGGGTTACCGTTAGTGGAACTTGACGACAACGACTGAGATACAAACCGATCTGGGCGGGGTTGTTGTAGCCGCTACAACAACAACAACAACAACATTAAACTTTGTACGTAGGCAATGCAATTGACGTTTTGGAAGCCAGCCATACAGAACAAACGGTATTGTCTGATGACTAGCAGCGTTTGGCAGACACCATAGCTCTTCAGCCGAGTAGTGACGAAGATCGAAACGAACGTCAAAGTTACGGTTAAGTGTTTTAACATTTGCTCTGGTATACAACAGCTGGATTGAACGGCCCACCCACTAATATGTGATTACTAACTTTCTGATCAAGCCCATGACACCAAAATCAAGTGGAACTCTGCATGTAATTATAATAATCTTTATAATAAAATTCCTTATTTAACCGTTTAAATTATCCTTTTGATCGTGATTTTTTTCTATCAAAATAAAATAGGTATTTTCAGATTAGTGTTTTGTATCATAAAAGGTTCAAAGTCGCCAAATAAAGTCTTCATTATAAAGGCTAAAAATTATAGGAAAAATAAAACTCCGAATATGGCGACAGCTCTTGATGCATATAAAAATAAAAATCTTTCTTATATAAATTTTGGTGCCAGAAAAAATCAAAGCAATAGTTATTTTTCGCCGCTGGTATTTTAGCATGAGATGAATATTTTATATTAATATTACGTTCAAATTTATCCCATTTAACTTGTTAAATATAAAAAAAGCTTTTCTCCTTCACATTAAATATTGGAAGTTAAATTGGCAATTGCTTGATTACAAATAAAAAAGTATAAGCTATTCATTTCGAAAATCGAATTTATTTGTTTTTAAAGGACAAGTTTTCGATATATTTGCAATGTACCGTTGTTCAGCAAAGAAAAAATTTAATAACGTACAACTTACGAACCAGCATTATTATGTAATATGGACAATGAAAAAATTCCCCATAAATCTAGTATGTAGTTTCTGGGAAAATTACTAATCATTCCAGTTGTTGTGTTTATTATGAAAAAATTAAAAAAAAATTCAATCTTGAGCAGGGAAATATTAAAAAATAACAGATTATTTTCATTTGCATTAAAGCCTGTTGAAGTTGTGCAGTTTTATTTTTAACCGACTTCCAAAAAAGGAGGAGGTTATCAGTTCGTCGGAATATTTTTTTTATATTTTTTTTATATACATATGTTACCGCATAACTTTTGGGCCACGCCAACCGATTTCGATAATTCTTTTTACATCGGAATGGTAGTACCTCAGAGTAATCTGGTTTAGATCTGATCATTGGATCATGAAAAATAAAAGTTTATATATATATATTTATATGAGAATTGAAGTTGGTTTTGTTTTTTGCTTAAAAGTTAATTGTTTGTATTAATATGAGCAGGAAGGAATGTTACTCATACGCCATGTACTACTTCAATGGGAGCAGACATGCTTTTAATATATTTTGGAAATTTTTTAGTTTTAAACAACATTGACAACATACATTTTTTTCAAAATTGGGGCTTCAGATGTAAGATTTTGGCTCTTCCTGAGTGGCTGAATCAGAAAACTTTCTGACATAACTCTGCGCTGAACTGGTTTTTGAACGAGTTGAATGGTTGGTGAATGGAAATTTTCCAACAACAATTGCATGCGATTTAACTTGTTCACGAACACGTTTTGTTCATTTAACTGGTTCACGACCATGTTGAAATATTTCTGGTTACTTGCTCTGCTATAATAGCCGGCTGAAACTTATAAATCTGCATACACTTCTAATTCGCATATTCATATTTAAATTAATATACGGACTGGTCAGAAGTTCTTTCTTACTTAATCAGATAAGTATTAGTGTGCCCTCAAGGCTAACCAAATATTTCAAACCAATTTGGCTAAGTTACTCAAATGCACCCTCGAATCGCATGACGCCTTTCGCTATCTTTAATAGATTGGTGCTTACACATATGTATGTTAGTGTTTGGCCGAGCTTTTCATCCGATTTGTGGAGTGCGCCTTGTTGCTGTCGCATAAAGAGGGAGCATCTACACTTGAAAGATTGCCATTGCCTGCCGAGGAGCGACCGCTATTAGAAAAAACCTTTTTGTTTTTTATTTTTTAGATGTTGGGTTCAACCGGGCTTGAACCCAGGCCCTACAGAATGGTAGCGCATACTGCAACCCACAGCCAGTATATATGCTTTCACTTTAATAAGCATTCCAACCTCATCGATGCATCATATTCGCTTTTTATAATTAGAACGGAAGTGCTAACTGCCTTAAATATGTACATTACTTATAGCTAAGTGGTATAACCAATTTGATTTTAATATAGCTGTAGAGCTCAGTCTGTAGCTCTTCTGCATATGAGATAACGGTTTAATTTTCCGGAACCCAGCACGAAGGCGCTCAGCGGCAGATAAGGCCGGTAAGCGGTGCATAACAATAATAAAAAATTATAGTTTAAAAAACTAAAACCTCACTATTATAATTTCCATTCGTACTGTAACTTCAGAATAGAAATCGCTGCATCTTTTAGGCGTATCAATATTACATAGTTACAGCCCGAGCTAATAAAAGGGAGTTAAAAACCCACTGAGCATTAAGTAAATTTGCAGTAACTTCCGAAGGTTTATCCAAAATTGCCTAAGAAACAGAGACATTCTGTAAAAGCATTCCAACTTTGTTATAACTGAATTTGTTAATTTAGTTGTTAATAACAAATTTAGCCATGTTCTAAGTACACTTTCTCCTACCGGCCATCGCCAAAACGAACTTAGCTCACACGCTCCATAGCACAATGATTAAATAAGTTGAGGCTAAACCCACAAATTCCCGCCACAAAGCACAATGACGACAGCTGCCGCCCACTCAGGGATGGCGAAAGCGCGATAGTAATTTATCAGCACCGAATTTCCAACATCAAATGCTCAAGCGGAAATTTTCGAACCTTCTATTTGCTTTTGTCTGTACGTTTGTAAATGCGAAATTGTGTCCTGCACCCTCCCGCCAAAATCTGCGCTGCGGCCTGCATGCCGCTTGTCCCACTGCCAAAATGAATTTATCAACTTTGCCTTAAGTCTCAGGCAAATATTTGCAACGCAAAGGTAACTTTCACAGCCACCAGTACAGTGCACAACTCTCTTGTAATTTCCCTTTACTTGCAATCGTTAGACTCTTTTTAGTCGTTGTCGGTGTGTTGGAATAAATGAATGAGTGCGACAGTGGAAGTGTTAATTAAGTAGATTTGAAAATAAAGTTTTTGCATTATGGAATTACCATTTAATTCTATAGTTCGCATTAAAGAAGCAAACGTCTATTTACCGAATGGAGTTGCAGTGACTCAACGAAAGTGATTAGTGGATTAGGCGACGGACGCCTTTTTGGCGCGCACGAGTAAATTTAAAAAATGACTGTTTAAATGAGTTGTAATGAATTATGGCAGTCGCAAATCTTTTCAAGTAATGTAAGTTTATTTGGTGTAAATATGTAGTAGTAGATAACTTTGATTGAACATTGAGCTTAACGGACAGATTTTTCTATTTAAAATAAGTGTTTGGTTAATTTTGCTATTTTACAAATTTGCTATTTTAAATGGGGTTTTTATAATAATTTGCTTAGCCCGTCATTTCCAACCGAATTGTACAGAAATCACTCCGAAATATCAAATAGTGTACAATGTTTTTTCTTTACAAAGTTTTTGCGAAACCCAGTTGCTTTGTTACCGCATAATTACCAAAGTATTATTGATATTTTGGAACTCAGCCAAACTTACCAACACGAGCATATATTTAGGTATTTGACACTGAAGGAAACCGAATGAGATTTGGTAAACTAATTTTTATATAACTTAAAACCGAAATCACCTAAGCCATATCGGCCTATTCGTTTGTTCGTCTGAATGCCTATAGGAAAAATGGACATTTCAATCAAATATCGAGCCCTAACCGCCAAAATAACGTAAGCGACATTTTTTTCAAAATTTTCTTTTTGATGCAGAAATGTATCTAGATGCTCTAGGAATATTTCTGCATTAAAAAGAAAATTTTGAAAAAAAAATGTCTCTTACGTTATTTTGGCGGTTAGGGCTCGATATGTATTTCACTTAAACTTGATATTAATAATAAACTTTGATATTTGCAATAAACTTTTAGCAAAAAGTCAGCTTATTATTATTGAAAAATAGCCGTAGCATAAGTACCTACATTTATCTCAGTAGCCGCTTTACTGATTTCATCCAAGCTAGTTTCTGCAATTTAGTTTAAACAGTAGTCCTGGAGATAGTATATTTTTACTATTAGAAAAAGTAGTTCCAACAAACTAGCACATTTACGATATGAATGTTGTGCTGAATCCTACAAGTTTTTAAAAAATGTTCACTTCTTGAAAATACTTAAAATACTTAAGTGGTAAATTTAAAAATGAAAGAAGTAAAACATTTGTTGGCCAAATTTCGTGCTGTATATAGCCTTCGGAGAGTACCATACATGGCCTCAGCTCAAAAGATCATTGGGTGTCCTAAGAATATAGTGGAATGGTTTTCGTTACTAGACTTTAATAGTCGTTAGTGGGATCGGGAAGTTTAAGAAATTTCGTATAGTCCTCGTGAATGCACTCGCATCAAAGATGAAGAGATGATTAAACTGTAAGTGGGGATCTTCCGAATTTCTGCTATATATGTACATTGGTAAAAGTCCTTGAGCCTAATGGGAAATGAAAAAGTGTGATATTAATTGACAAGTCATCATGATTTATAAAATACCATATACACATACGAAACTTTAAACACAGTTTGTACCCGTAGCTCATGGCCGTATGCCACAACCCAATTTTCGCCGCCAGAAATCTTTCTTGAAAGCGAAAGCGACACAAATGATTGGGTCGAACGTTTTCTTATTTACGACAAGCATTAAGAAGTCATTTACACTTTTTGCACATCGCCCACACATACGTACGTACACCAAAAACAATATCGGCAAATACGAGTATACTCGAGTGAAGTCGAAATGCTGTGGTGCCTAATGGGCGGACGCGCTGCCAAGCGGGGCAC
>NW_023464748.1:0-10133 GCF_013731165.1 Rhagoletis pomonella
TTATAACCGATAGAAATAGTCAAACATTTATTGAAACCTTAAATTATAGGCATTCAATATTTGGAAAACCACATGATACAAAAAAGAAGGTAGTTTCAATAAACAACTTTTTGATTAAAAAGCAGATTTTTGACAATTGCTCAATTGTGAAAAATTTGAAGCGGCATTACCCAATTGTAAGTTTTTTGGTGTGGGACATTTTATATCCTAAATTTGGGATTATAAAGTAAATAGTTGTATTAATATATACATTTTAAAACTAATCAATATCTTATTTTGAAAACGTTTAAATTTTACATTAAATTCGATAACAACTTGCCAAATCAATATTTTAATATTAATACAATTTTAGTGAACATATTTTAAAATTATGTTAGTATCCTCATGTCATCTCATTAATTCACAATGTAGTTTTCTATATCGGATACGTGATTCTGATGTAATTCTGAAATTACACATTTACACAAATTACTGAAATTACACATTTCGATGTGTTATTTAATACATATTGTCTTTGTCCATTTAACAGCAATGGAATTTACTTTGGAACTCATGGGCCGTAAAATTTTTCTAGCAACACATATTGTTTTCACATACAATTTTGACACACCCAAAATTGAAGGATAAAATAAATAGATAAAACCAAATTTTCAATAAAACTGATTTGTGTAGTCCAGGGTCGTCTTTAGTAAATTTTTTGGAGGCTGTTTTAACATATCCTATCTTATTATATATTTCTTAGCTTTTCTACATTCTGAGAAGTTGAGTAAATGAAGTCTAATATTCTTTTTTGGTCAACTACGATGTTTGATTTCATTTTTTGCAATCATTAGTTCATTTCGCTTGAGGAGTCACAATGCCCATACCGGCTTTTTTTGAAATTTCGGACACAAGTTTTCCAATAATGGTTATAGGCTAAAACAAAACCGATATCTAAAGTGCGTTTAGAACATCCCATAGAAATCGAATTTTTCATAGTGCATATCTCTGGAAGTATTTGTGGTAGAGTCCTGGAACTTTGTATGGATATATGTATATGAAGTCAATCTTAAGATCATGGAAAAATAAGAGTTTATTGGAAAATGCGGCGTGCCACCGTAGAACTAGGAATAGAGGTAAATGAAATCAATCCCAAACCTATGAAAAATGGGGGTATATGAAAAAAATCTCGTAGCCGTTCAAAAGAGCTAGCGGTATAAGCCAAATAAACTAAAATTCTGGTGACGCATAAAAACCTCTGGAAGCATTTACCTAGAATACAGAGATAAGTTATTTTTCCAACGAAAATATGTACAGAAAAACGGGCGCCACACCTTCTGGAAAGTAACATGATCACAGGGTGTATCCCGAAAACCATTTTAAGCTAAACCTTCAGGGATTATATTCTTGCCAAGACCCACAGGCATAAGCCGAAATTGCGTCGCAAGTTTTATGATCGGCTTGGGTAAGGTTTAACGACTTAACCCCCCTTTGTTTTCGTCGCTACTGAATTCTATAAACTGTCAGCTTTCACACAATTTAAAATATACATGTGTATTTAAAAATGTCATGAAAATTGTGTTGCTAGCTTCATGTTGCAAAAAGTTTCAATGAAATGTTGTGGAATTTCACACTTATTTCTTGTTTGTTTCTTATTATGCTATGCTTAAGAACAAAATATTTTTAAATCGACAAAACATTAATAAGAAAATTTGAAGGATTTTAGATATTGGGTATGGTAGCACGAAATGTCACAATCTGCTTAATTGTCAGGTTGTTAATATGGCGACGAAAAAGTGACAATGGAACTACCTTGTTTTTTGTATCATGGAAAACCAAATAATTACGTTTTTGATAACGAATTTAATAACTCATACATGAGAGAATATTTTAATAGCGGGGAAATCGATGTACATTTCACATCACCACTAGTCAAAACTGGTAATGATGATATTGAAAGAGTACACGGCATAATTAATGAACATCTTCGACTTTTAAAATCACAAAATAAAAAGAGTAATAAAATCGGTACATTTCTATAATAGTAGCACTCATTCTACTATAAATAGGAGACCAGTTGATTTTGTGACAAATAAAATTGCGAACGAAAAATTTTCAAAAATAAGAGAACAAATAGTAAAAAAGCAAAATATGTCTAATATGTAATAATAAATACACAAAACAAGAACTGACAAAGTTTTAATCGATAAAGGTGATATTTTTGTAAAAGTAGATAGGATAAGAAAGACTGTCCCAAAGTATAAAAAAATAAAAGTAAAATTGAATAATGGAAAAGTTTTAGATAATAGAAACAGACACATACATTAACAGATTATTAAGAGGAAAGACAAATTCGACCACCATCAACGTCCCCCAACGTCATCGCCAATATCTCAAATATCAACAACAACAACAAACTCTATTAGTCCGATATTCAAATCAATGGACATAGACCACACAAAATCTAAACATATTTAATTCGACACCACACAATGCAAGTTAACGGCAGATCACACATAGCGGCACAATAATTAATATAAACAATATTGCTTATTGGAAAAAGCATAATTTGTATCTTACAGATTCATAATACAATTTTGCATACTCAGCAATTATGCAGCTGCATAATTGCGACTCATTTAACTTCTTTGTTCGAAATTTTCGAATTGAAATTTGATATATTTTTTCCGCTCCGAATGGAAAATTCCATTCAAAGGCGTCAAATAACTTCTTTGTCCAAGACATTGGCATTTCATCATAGCGTGATGCAATGCCAACGCCTTATGGTGAAATTAAGTATTAAGTAAACATAATAAATGTATAAATAGGCTAAGATTGAAAATAAAGATGGTTCTTTTCTCAAAGTTTGTAACTTAAACAACTCGAGTTTTAATTTATCCGCGAAGACGCGGATTATTTTAATATATATTTTTTTACTGTTTCCCAAATGGGGCAACATAATTGGCGCCCAACGTGGGGCTCGTGAGTGTTTTAAATTCGCAAAACAAAATCGCGCATTATTTAATATCCTTTAAAGGATTAGTCGCGATAAATAAAGGCTTGTACAGCCAATAACAAAAAATTAAGTCCAATCTATAACTTAGCTCAATTCTGCGATTCTAACCCTCCAGAATTGAAGAGCCTCCCTTCCTAGAAGGGATCACAAGTAAAAGAATAAATGATCAATAACTTCAATCATCAAGCAACGAGGACAATTGCAGCCATTAGCCAGAACGTCAACGAGGACAATTGCAGCCATTAGCCAGAACGTCAACGAGGACAATTGCAGATATTTTAAAAGGGAACTTACCTATCTTTAGCGAATAATTTAAGTAAGTTAATTATATTTTATTATTAATATATATTATTGTGAATATTGTGCAAGTGGCTATAAACTTTAAAAGTGCTTGAAATTAGAAAAAAAACAGAACAACAATTAAATAAAGATTACAGACGCTTTACCAATAGGCTTGGACTATGATGACATTAATAGAATTGTAGACAACTTAGAATTTGCAATAAACGCTCATGAGTTTACTGAAGAACCTGCACCAACAGATGCAAATATTTTTTGGTAAGATAAAGTGAAAGTGAAGTGTATGGAAAAAGTTTTTAAATTTATTGGTAAAAATAAAAAAGCGATTGCAGCGGAATATGACAATAAAGATACTCTTGAAGAGGAATCAGTGGCAATGATACGGCTTGTACAGCCAATAAATTATTAAAATTTCGGTTTATAACATAAGCTTAATTCTGCGATTCTGAACTCCAGACCCTCCAGAGTATAAAAGCCTCATTTCCTAGAAGGGATCAACAATAAATAAAATTTAAAAAATATTTTAATGGGCAATAGTCCCAGCAAACCCAAATACGAACGACTTTATTATTGCGAATACTGCCACGGAGCTCACAAAATAAATAACTGCCCATACAGAAAACGTTAGAAAACATAACGAGAATAATTGAATTTTTTATATATCCGGAAAACAATTTAAATACAAAACAGAAATATGGCGAACGGTGACTTAAGGCAGGAAATCGAACATTTACGTTCACAACTACAAGTGAATACGCGTAGGGCTACAGATTATGAAGCAGAGACAATTGATGAAAATATAGTGTGTCAGGAATCCCTTGATGTGATAAAATCACTACCTGAATTTTTCGGAAAAATTAATGCGTACATATGTTAGCTGGAGGGAAGCAGCTCATAACGCGATGAACCTGTACGTGAGAGGCAGTAGAAAATACTTCGCGGCTCTTACAATATTGAGAAATAAAATTACTCAAGACGCGAATGATGTCCGATAGTTGCTCGCCTTGACTTCGCGTACTCGGACAAACGCCCAATACATATTATTGAGCAAGAATTAAGCGTCCTTCGACAAGGCGTAATGTCTGTTGTAGAATATTACAACCTAGTCAACAAAAAATTGACTTTATTAATAAATAAAACAATAATGACACATGGCAATGCGTCAGATATAACCAAAGAGCTTAATAAGAAGAATAGGGATCACGCCTTACGAATTTTTGTAACAGGACTCAATGCACCCTTAAGGGATATAATTTTTTCGCTTAACCCGCAAGATTTGCCTGATGCTTTGGCAAAAGCACAAGAGCTCGAATCAAACAATCAAAGAGCACTATTTGCTCAAAATTTTGCAAATGAAAAAATAAGAGCAAGATTACCAAAATTCACAAATAATAATTTGCAGTTCCCATCAAGGAACAACGTTCCTAAAGCAGAGCCCATGGATGTGGATCCATCCATATTGAGGTTCAGAAGAAATTTTAATAATAAGCCGCAACAGAATGGTGGCTTTGTAAAGCAAAATTTTAATATAGCTAGCACAAGTGCTTCAGCCAATAAACCTCTACAAAATTTTGGGGTACAAACCCAAAATGCACACGCTGCAAAGCGACCGAGAGAAAGCAACCATAACTTTCGTCCGCAGGAAAAAACTCAAAGGGTAAATAATTTAAAAGAAAGTCATTTTTTAGGGGAAGAGGGGACGTCCTCCCTTATATCAACCTCTACGATGCCAAATTAGGCAAACATTTAAAAGCTCTTGTCGATACAGGGGCTACCTCATGTTATATTAGGCAGGAGGTATATGAAAATAGGAATGAATTAGCCATTTACAAAAAGGTAAACACCGTGAATGGTTATTCAATCATTAAATATTACCATTTAATAACCCTATTTGGAGTCAAACAGGTTTTTATGAAATAGAAAACTTGGAATCCGATCTACTTTTGGGGTATAATTTATTGGAAAAAATTGAGGCGCGTATCGACGTGCCCAATGAGAAAATTTTTTATAAAATAAAAAGTGATACTGAAAGTGTCGAAAATAACATGAATATTATTATTCATGCGAAAAACATAAATCCTTTGGAACAGAAAGTTTCCAAGGTACCAGCCGATACAAAAATTGGCACTAAGGAACATAAAACTTCCAAAAAACAAGCCGATAAAAAAATTGGTATTAAGGAACATAGTTTCCCATAAAAATATAAAGGAACATAAAGCTTCCAAAAAACAAGCCGATAAAAAAATTGGTATTAAGGAACATAAAGTTTCCAATAAAAATATTAAGGAACATAAAGCTTCCATAAAACTGGTCGATAAAAAAATTGACACTGAGGAACAAAAAGATTCCATAAAGCCAGCTGAAGATTTTACAGGCAATATATTGTTAGAAAAATATTTTGCTTTAGGATATGAAGATCCTTTACCACCAGCCGATGAATTTAACGGCAATATCGATAATTGTTCAATACTGAGTGAAAGAGACTCAGAAATAACGAATCATAAATGTGAAATGCGAAAACGAATGAAAGAATGAAACAATACGTACGAAATTGTATAACTTGTAACAGAAATAAATATGACCGTCATCCTAAACAGATTGCTATAGGAAAAGCACCGACTCCGGATAAAGAGGGAGAACAGTTGCATATAGACATTTTTTACGCTCAAAAATTGAAATTCATTACGTGTATAGACGCGTACTCAAAATTTTTAATATTAAAAAATATTGAAGATAAATCGAATATTGAGGAAAAAGTTTTGGAATTGCTCCAAGCTTTCCCAGATGTGAAACGCATAACGTTAGATAATGAACCGGGTTTCATAACACCCCAGTTTAAATCGTTAATGCAAAGATTAAATGTGGAAATCTATTTTTGTGATCCACGTCACAGTACAACCAATGGACAGATAGAAAGAGTTCATTCTACAATAATAGAAATTGCTAGATGCATAAAAGAAGAATATAATATAGTTAGCGATTTAGAAGCAATTTTTAGAGCAAGTCAACAGTATAATTTGACAGTACATTCAGTGACAAAATTAAAGCCGAAAGATGTCTTCCACAATAAAATAAATCACGAAAATTTACCTGATATTCTCAAACAAGCACAGGAAAAAATGCTTGCGACTCATAATAGGAATAGAATAGAAAAACAATTCCAAACAGGAGAAATTGTTTATGAAAAGATTAAAGGGAAAGAAACAAACTTAAACCTAGATATAGGAGACAACAAGTAAAGGAAAATCTAGAAAATAAGATAATAATTAATAATAGAGATAGAATCATACATAAAGATAATATAAAATCTTAATTGCTTATAGGTTTTCAACATGATAATACTCGTTATTACAACCTTAATCGGCTTAATAACAGCTGACATTATAGACTACACTCGACAAGATTACATATTAATTGAAAATGGAGATGTCTCTATTTACGAAAACTATGGAGATATTTTTCACATCACTAATTTAACATATTTTGAAAACATTATAGAACAGGAAAAACAAAATTTGTATAACAATGTTCATTATGACGAAAATAATAAAAATAATAATGAGCTAGAAATCAGAAATTCAGAAACTGAGTCAGAAATTTTAGTAATTGAAACATTATTAGGACAATTAAAACAAAAAAGAGGTATTAATGAACTAGGAACACTTTGGAAGTGGATAGCAGGTACCCCGGACCATGACGATTTTATAAGAATTAATGACAAATTAACAAGAATGAATGAGAAATTCTGAAATTTTTAAAATTATTACGGAATTAACTGATACAGTAAAGAATATTAAAGGAGACACAACATTAAAAAGGAAAAGAAATCAATATATTATACATGAACTACAAAACATGATAAATACAATAACTTTTGGTAAAGTAGGAATTTTGAGCCCTACTATTTTGCACTTTGACGAATTAAAAAATATAACATATTACCAGCACGGCACAATGACCATCACAGACCTAATGGATATTTCAAAATTTAAAATAGCCCAAAAAAATGATATAATTGTACTATATATAAAATATCCAAAAATTAAATTAGCATGTAAATATTACGAAGTAAGAGCAATTGCACAATTAGATGGCAAGCTTATTATTGATAAAAATATAACCAATTGTAACAATAAGTTCCTTAATGTAAAAGATTGTAAAACAGAAATTTTAAATACATATTGTAAATTAACAAGCAAAGTACATGTTTATCAGAAATTTTAAATAAAAAACAAGGAAAATGTACAAAAATAAAAGAAAGAAACTTTCCAATTGAGATTATAAAACCAGGAGCAATATTGGTTTCAGGAGAAAATATTGTAGAAAATCAAACTTTATCAGGAACATATTTAATAACATTTGAAAATAATACGGTAATAAATAATAGAACCTATGAAAATATTGAAGCAAAGATTTGGAATTATTTAAAAAATGATTATGTAAATAACTTTGAAATTTTGGAATATATAGAAACAACCAATAAACAACTCAAATTGGAAAATATAAATATAATAGGCAAAGAAGATAAAAATGTGAAAACTCATTTATCTATTTTATATATTGTCATAATTTTATGCATAACTTTGGTAATTTACATTTACATTAAATTCAAAAAACCGCATAAAACTGCCAATCAAAATGAAAATATAGAAATTCAAGAAAATACATATAAAGTTATATTAAATCCAATAGAAAAATTAACAGAAAATAATGAAGAATCGGGGACGATTCATCTTAGAGAGGGGGGAGTTAACGGCAGATCACACATAGCGGCACAATGATTAATATAAACAATATTGCTTATTGGAAAAGCATAATTTGTATCTTACAGATTCATAATACAATTTTGCATACTCAGCAATTATGCAGCTGCATAATTGCGACTCATTTAACATTTACATTAAATTCAAAAAACCGCATAAAACTGCCAATCAAAATGAAAATATAGAAATTCAAGAAAATACATATAAAGTTATATTAAATCAAATAGAAAAATTAACAGAAAATAATGAAGAATCGGGGACGATTCATCTTAGAGAGGGGGGAGTTAACGGCAGATCACACATAGCGGCACAATGATTAATATAAACAATATTGCTTATTGGAAAAGCATAATTTGTATCTTACAGATTCATAATACAATTTTGCATACTCAGCAATTATGCAGCTGCATAATTGCGACTCATTTAACTTCTTTGTTCAGAATTGAAATTTGATATATTTTTTCCGCTCCGAATGGAAAATTCCATTCAAAGGCGTCAAATAACTTCTTTGTCCAACACATTGGCATTTCATCATAGCGTGATGCAATGCCAACGCCTTATGGTGAAATTAATTATTAAGTAAACATAATAAATGTATAAATAGGCTAATATTGAAAATAAAGACGGTTCTTTTCTCAAAGTTTGTAACTTAAACAACTCGAGTTTTAATTTATCCGCGAAGACGCGGATTAATATATATTTTTTTACTGTTTCTCAAATGGGGAAACATAATTTGCATAGTAGCGGGCAACATACACATACATACATACATATGTAAGTTCCAAGCAGAATTTTTTCATGGGCTTCTCACATCTGCACTTTAGACGTGCTTCCTTTCCACTTCTAAAAACGCAGAAAGGTAGGCGTTTTGTTCTACCGTTTAATTCAGTTATTTTGAAACAAACGATTGCTGCAAAGTGCTTCGTGTTCGTGTTCGCTTTCGCACTTTCCCTTTTGTATTCTGAAGGCGATGATTGAGTTGTTTGCACGTGCGCGTTTGCTTGCAATTTCTTTAATAAATTAAAAGAATAAAATTATAGTTAATTGAAGAATCCTTATTAGAACCGTGTGATGTTTTTATAAAAATAAAAATATTAATACAACGTGGAAATTCGCAAGAAATTTCCAAATTCGTGTTGGTTTGGATTGCAGCTTATTTTTGTTTTTGCTGTTTGTACACCCGTTATTTGCGGTACGTGCGCGTTTGCTTGCGATTTCTTTAATAAATTAAAAGGATAAAATTGGAGTGAATTGAAGAAAATTAGATCGGTGAGGCGCTTTTATAAAAATAAAAATATTAATACAACGTGGAAATTCGCAAGAAATACCCAAATTCGTGTTGGTTTGGATTGCAGCGTATTTTTGTTTTTCCTGTTTGCACACCTGTTATTTGCTGTCGGTGTCCCTTTCAAGGTAAGTACTTATAAGTAAAGTACGGCATAAGTGCTAGTCTTCTTTGCCACAAAACTCCTTGCATTCGGCAGGTAAAATGAGTCATACGTTCTTGGGCTATAGCAAAAGGCATTTTAAGCGACTTGTAGCCAAAAAAACTTTAGATGGGGTAACCCCGAAAAAATCACCAAATTGCTCTAACTTATGCAACGATGGCACAAAGTTTCCGGCCTGCGAAACTAATGTTCCGGATAATGCCGAATATGAGAGGAATTCCGTATCCACAATGCAACCAAATTGCTTTAACTTATGCAGCGATGGCACAAAGTTTCCTGCCTGCGAAACTAATGTTCCGGATAATGTGGAATGTGAAAGGAACTCCATGCCCGTAGTGCAACCATCTTACAATATTCTACCGGATTTTAAAGGATGGGTGGTGAAACATAAGATAAGGCGAGCTGCTGCTGACGACATGCTAAGTTTAAAGAAATCGCCTTGTGTTGGCATAACAAAAATGAAAATAGTGGAAATAAGCAAACGATAAACAACAACCACATGATCAAGTGAATTGCAGCGGAATAGCTGCGCTTGATTGTGTTGGCATAACAAAAATGAAAGTAGTGGAAATAAGCAAATGATAATTTACAAGGCGTCTTAGCACGGTGCATAGGCAACTGGCTGAG
>NW_023464749.1:0-10132 GCF_013731165.1 Rhagoletis pomonella
AAGTTTTTGGGACCCTACCAGGTATTGAAATGTTTACCGAACGATCGTTATGTGGTACGTCGTGTAGGAAACGGCGAAGGCCCCAAGCAGACATCCACGGCAGCAGACTCGATGAAACTATGGGTTTGCGACGATGATGAATGTCTCTATGGTAGCGACGATTATGGCATCGACGAGCCCAACTACAGGCATAACGAACATAGACCCTCGGGGTCGAGGCTCCTGTCAGGACGGCCGAGTGTGGGAATGCACACATCCATGCAACCCTGCGTTACTGAGATTGACAGGACAAAAAAAAAAAGAGGCGGGAAGAGCAGAACAATTGGCGCGAACGAGGACATCACAACGTTTTCCCACAACACAGGTGATTTATTCATTCTATTAATCTGTATAATTATAATTACACATTATTTCACATCAATAAAAGTAATTGCCTTTACAATAGTGAAATGATAACACTAGCAAAATACATAAAAGAAGGTTGGCCAAATAATAAAAATGATGTGCCAAATAATATTAAACAGTATTATACAATGGCTACTGAGTTAACTATAATAGATGATTTGATGTTTAGAAATAATAAGCTGTTAATTCCTTATAAATTAAGAAAACAGATTTTGAATCTGATTCATTACAATCACTTAGGTAGAGAGAAATGTAAAGCTAGGGCTAGAGAAGTAGTATTTTGGCCTACCTTTAACAATGAAATAGAAAACATGTCAAACAACTGTGAACCTTGCTTAAAATATAAAAGCTCAAATACAAAAGAGCCTTTATTAAACAGCGAAGTTCCAAACGGACCCTGGCAAACGTTAGGTCTAGATATATTTTTTTACAAAAATTCAAATTGGTTGTTAACTGTTGACTACTTCAGTAAATACGTATAAGTTGCAAAAATAAATAGTATATCAAGTGAATGTGTAATAGCTGCTCTCAAATCGCAATTTTCCAGATTTGGGATACCGTTTTTAATTTACTCTGATCCGGGCACACAGCTAGATAGTCTGGAAATAAGAAAATTTGCGAATGACTGCAATTTTAGATGAGTTACCTCGAGTCCGAAACACTCTCAGAGTAATGGCATGGTGGAAAGGCATATTGGGACTGTAAAAAAAATGTTCAAAAAGCTTGATGAAGAACCATCTAAAGATCCTCCATTGGCACTCCTGGAGTACAGAAATACTCCCATAGGTGATGGCTTACCTTCGCCGAATAAAATAATGTATAAGAGAAAAAATAAGAGGTCTTCTACTTACACCTGTTGATATGAAAAACGAGAAAGAAAACTCGGAAATAAAAGCTAAATTAACTATCAGACAATTAAAGCAAAAGAAATACTATGATAAAGGAGCTCACAATTTAAAAAATCTAAAAATAGGTAATAAACTTTATATTCGCAAAGTATTAAATAAGCCATTAGAACCAGCAAAGATAACAAACATTTGTAGTAGGCCAAAATCTTTTGAAGTTAAGTTAAACAACAATAATACAATAGAAAGAAACAGAAAGCATTTATTTGGTGCTGTAAGAAAAAACAAGAATGTAAAAGTAAATTGTAATACAAGACCGAAAGAAGATTACAATAATGATAAGAGAGATTTTAATGAAATATTTAAAGTCACAATTTTAACTTTAAGGAAATAAGTGCAGGTAATGGGAGAAATGAAGTTGTCCAAAGCCATGATAATATAATTAGTACAAAGGGTGGAAGAAAGGTTAATCGACCATTGTATTTAAAAGATTATGTATAAATATAAGTAAACAAAAATATTGCGTCTAGCACTTTGGAAAGAAGGATGTCATGATCAGCATGGCATCCAAGTTCAAGATGTATATGTATGGCGCCTACTAGGAGTTGCATTCGATCTTTGACTGTGGTCGAAAGTGCTGATCGAACGAATTTTCATTTGGTATTATGGCACTCATTCGATGAAGAATAGCGCTATTGTGAATTTCGCTCGTTTAGGTTGTTCACAATAGTATGTTTTCACCGCTGAGAAGCTTTGTTTACAGATCGAGCAAACTAAATAGTGTGCTTATACATATGTACATATGTAAATTTGTGCAAATTAAAATGAAATAAAGAAAGCGAGTTTATAAAAGCATGGTAAAAAACTGGCCAAGAGCAGAAAACGTGAGAGTTTAAGTGCAGTCTTACGAATATATTTTGACATACAATATATTTAAGAAATTTTGTGATCCAAATCTATTTAAAATATATTAAAACTATAAACAGCTCCATGATTTTGTTTTCAGAGATCGTGCCAACAGCGGATAGGGATTTTCTTTCATATCTAAAACCAGACTTTCGAGCTTGTGTTTACTATTCACGACGTTAGAACTGCTTGAAATTAATACAGATTGTTTAAAATTAGTGTCTAGCCGCCAAAAAGTAAGAAAACAAATGCAAAATCATACATTTTTTAAGTTTTCTACCATTTCGCTGCACCAACGAAAGCAAAATTCTGGCAGGTAACTAAAATATTTTATAATAAGTAACTAAAATATTTAATAATACTACGTTTCTAAATATATGTTTTTAAGATGTTTGCTATATAATTTTACACTGTTTGAATCATTGTAACATTGAACGATTTTTTCAACACGGCGGCCGCTCAGCGTTGAATTCTAAATAGTATCGGCGCAACTATCTCTATCTGTTGCAATTTCATTTGTTTACATTTAACAGCTGTTCATTTTGCAGCATATTCATCAAGCCGTTTTTAAGACGTAATTGTTGGGTTCAACAGTTGCCAGCAGTTTCGTAGCAGATGAGCTAAACAGCTACGTCTTATGAACGCGACCACTGCTTGTGTAAGTCAGTGGTATAGCAAGTGTCGTAGCAGAAGCACACAACATGGGTCAGCCTGAAGTAATAAACACATATTAATAATATAACCCGACTTGTCTTTATTAATAAATAATACGGAACCTAACTGAATAGTGACAAATAATCTGCACGATCTTCAAAGAATTATTGACAAAGTAGAAAATTACAGCAAATCTTTTGGGCTAAATATAAACATTGACGAAATAAGAGCAATAAAGACTATTCCAATGTGAGACTAATAATAGATAATAAAAACATAGAAAGGGTGGAAAAATATAAATACCTGGGGATCTGGCTAAACGACCGATGGGACCATGATTGTGAAATAAAACGCAAGATTGAAGTAGCGAGAGCTGCATTCATGACAATTAAGAAGCTACTGACAAATCGGGACGTGCCAATAAGGTTATAGACGAGATTTCTTAAATGCTACGTATGGTCGACACTATTATATGGGTGTGAAGTTTGGACCCTGAGAGCCCGAGTATAAACCGCCTGGAAGCATTCGAAATATGGTGCTATAGGCAAATGGTAAAAATAATTTGGACTGACAAGATGTCTAATGACACTGTGTTAAACATGGCGCAAACTACCAGAGGAATACGAAAAGATATTAAAAAAAGAAAAGTCGCATATTTCGGACATATTATAAGAGGAAGCAAATACGATTTGTTACAACTTTTGATACAAGGGAAAATCGAAGGACGAAGAGGAATTGGTAGAAGAAAAATTTCACGGCTCGATAATATCAAAGAATGGACCGGCCTTAAAACAATAGGCGAATTAATAAATGCAGCTCGACACAGACAACAGTTCCAAGAAATAATAAATAACCTGATAACTGCGGGCGCAGGATAAGCATGTTTGTTTTGTATGTAATCGCGAACATCCAGCATTGGATACGCAGAAGAAGAAGAAGAATGCTATTGAAGACATTTGAAGTTCACAACGGGAGGCATTAGGATTCGAACGATACTATCGATATTGAGTAAGTATCGATACTGAGGGTATAAAAATGAGTACTTTAATACTCGATACCTTATTTGGTGATTTTACTGGATACTTCGCAAAGTACTCGTAGTATCGAATACTTTTTAAAAAACACACCTTTTAAATTTTTTCTTCCGTTGCTTTCTTTGCTTATATGGACTACTATCATTAAATTTTGTCCATCACTTAAAATAAACTGAAATTGCGTGTAGTCTGTTGCATAACATAAACCAAATAAGTTAAAAGTTTAATGGCCTTAATCATAAAAAATAAAGTAGGTTTAAAGAGTTTAATAAAATTACGTTTTCATACATTTTTCAGTTTATAAACCTTTTTTATTTTTTATGAATAAGGCCATAAAACTACGCAAAGTTCACGAAAATGCAGAATTTTTAGAAACTTTTTGGGTATGCAGTTTTGTAACCTATTCAAATTTACGTGTAGGCTACTACCGTTGACTTTTAATTCAAACTTGCACATTATTATACTAAAATTAAATAGGCTACAAAAATGCATACCCAAAAAGTTTAAAAAAATTTCTTAATAAAACTTAAAATTCGTGAAAGTATGTATATGTATATATATATATACATATATTTATATTTGTATGTATGTATGTACATTTAACGTTAAAATTACTTCTAACGTGAAAGTAAGTTCTGCAATGAAATAAAAATCAAATGTTTTAAATTTATATTGTTTTAATTTCAGGAAATAACTAGATATATGATTGAAGAATACAATGATTTTAGTATCCTAAAAAACGTATTTTAATGAGTCCGATACTGAGTAGTATCGATACTTTTTCCCTGATACTTTTAGAGTATCGATACCATGAGCTCGATGCCAGAATGAGTACTCAGTGTCAATACCAAAGTCTTAAATTTCGAACCCTAGGAGGCAATGAGCACGCCCCCACCTATACAGCAACCAGTTTTTACGGCATCTCGATCCTTACGGAAAACGTCATAGCGGTTCAGATCAAAAAACTCAGCATCGAAAAATTTTTCATTAAGCCATGTCTCGATAATGACAAATACGTCACACTCCGATTGCGAACTCAGCAGGCGCATATCCTCTGACTTGGTTCTTAAACCTGAAGCATTGTGAAAGTATATTTTAAAACATTTGCGGGCAATGTTTTCTCGAAAAAACGAAACGGACGAACGGCCACATTGACAGGCCAGAGGTCTGAGTTTAATATAGATTCAAATGAGTACTCAGGAACACCTAGTTTGAAATTTATTCTTTTCAAGTCAGCATCAGGTATACCTTTTTTTTACCAGCTTCTAGCAAGGCGTACTATTATTTATTTATTTATTGACAGTTGAGTGCTTTGCGACATAGTCAATAATATTATTCTCCGTGACTGATTTTGAGAAGGAAGATAAATGCAACCACTTGAGTCGAACTGCAACCTCCAACTCAATATTTGTATTAGCGCCCCAAACAGTCTTCTTATTTAAGTTTTTACGCTTTTTTTCTCCACTGTGGAGCACTGTGCACTATTACTTGGTTAGGTGCCATAACCAGTGTTGCCATTTTATACGTTTTCTGGCTAGATTTAGCCAGCTGCGACAGCAAACAGCCGGAGAAATTTCGATTTAGCCGGCAGCCGATTTGTTAGCCGTTTTGCAGAAAAAAATTAGCCGTTTTTAGCCGATTTTGCTATTTGTCTTGTTTTCTTAAATTTCAAATATGTATATACGTTTCCATTTTTGACTAAGCGACCCAAAATCTGTTAGAAATGGCTACTAGCCTTATCGTGGACAAAATTTTCATGTCAGGCAGGGTTGTATGAAATTGGGCCGATTTCGCTTATTTTTATTTTAAACGAAGAAGGGATTTTCTTCATAAAATTTTTTTTGTAAATGTCTTAATTTTAAGTGTGAAGTTGTATTCGCAAAGAAATAAATAAGAAAGAAAATAAGAAATTGTTTCACTGTTAAGAGACTTAAGATTCGTTTGTGTTTGGATATAGTGCCAACAAACAGAATAAATATTTCATGTAGATATTGGCCCGTAGTTATAGTCAAAATAAAGTCGACTCTAAAGTTAAAAGCAGGTTTTTTTTGACAGATATCCCATTGAAAGTTATGTCAAAAAGCTGCTTTTAACTTTAGAGTCGACTTTATTTTGACTATAACTACGGGCCATTGTCTTCCCAGATAGCGCATATTCAATTCTGCCTAAATTACAAAACATCATTTTTGCCCACTCCCAAAGGTTTAAGGTAAGGGAAAAATTGATATTTTCGAGCACTATGTACCCATATGTATTTTTTAAACAAACTTTTTTGCTGAGAACTTATTTAAATTCCAAAAACCGAATGCCAACTTGAATTAAAGGAACCAACACTGAAGTGAGTCAAAATGAAAATAAAAGAGCACAAATTTCTATGTAAAGAAAAACTCTCTGGGAATCCTACGAGACATCTGCCGGTCATATGAGTGCAGTCTTTTGGCATCATATTTTACATCAGAATTGAAGGGATTTCTGAAAAATCTGACCAGTTCTTTTGTGTAACTGTGATTTTGCATCCCTTGTCAATATATGGCCTCGGTTGATGTAAACTTAAGGTCGATGTTTTACTGCCTTAAAATTGAAGGGAAATTGTTACAGCGTTTTTTATGTGTATTGGTTTCTATCGAATTTTTAACTTCTGTCCAAGAAATAGTCTTTTTACTCGTGATTTATTTAAATAAAACATGTGAAATTTAGTTGAAACATTTTAGCCGTTTTTAGCCGGTTTTATTTGCCAATTTAGCCGGTTCGTCAAAAAAGTTCTGGCAACACTGGCCTTAACACCAACACTATGATTGTTATTAACAGCAACAGCACCAGCAATCCCAACATCGGCGTTCTTGTCAATAACAGGCGTAGCGGGCAGCGCATTGAAGACATGAGCAGCATCCGTGCTAATAGTTGCCGACTCATGCGCAGCATTAGAAGACGAAGGCATAACTTCGATGTTTTTAACATTGGCATAGGTACGAGTAATATTAGCATTAGGAGTCATACGCTTCGCTGACATAACAGTTGAGAGAGCCGCATTGGTCACTGTCCGCTCTCCTTTGCCATCAGCATCAGGCGCAACAGTTGGATTGGGCAGCGGAGAAGCACTTTGGGAAACAGCGTCAGCAGAGAAACCCTCACAATTGTTGTCATTGTCGACAGCAACAACGCTAGAACTCACAACTAGGGTTCAATCGATACAAGTAAATACTCGATAATTTTCTTTTGATACCAAGTAAGTATCGAAGAAAAGTACTTGGTATCGAAAGAGTAATTTCTACTACTTTTATCATTGCAACGGCAACTCAACAAACGACGTTCGTTATTAGAGTTTTCGCGAAAAGTGCGGTCATGTAGTAGAGAAAGTAGAAATCGCTTCTCGGGAAAGCATTTAGAAAAGTTGTTGTTTCTTGGCAATGTTCCCCAAAAGCTATTTTTTTCATAAATATTTTGTGAAAAATATACTTATATGACGTTATATATGTAATTATAACTAATATTGTTCCTCAGCAATGTACCAAAAGAAACAATACAATTTTTTGTTTTCGTAAATAGTTTGTAAATGATGCGGTGCGCTGTATACTTATAGGGGTGGATAAGTTTCGGATTTTTATTTTTATTTTCAAATTAATTTTAGTTACTTTTTTATAAAGAATATAGCTCATTCTATGACAAAAACCATGTAAATCCAAGTTTCAAATTTTGTACAAAAATTAAAAGAAAATCAAAGTTTCACCAAAATTAAACACCTTGGCGCATATTCATAGTCATATTTAGTACTCAACTAAGTCGAAACTATTCTAAGTCACAACTAAAGCTATTCATAGTCGCCTTAGTTTTGACTTTTCTGGCTAAGTACCAACTTAAAATTTAGTTTCGGCTGCAGCTGCAACTAAGTCGTAACTAGGAAGAAGTATTTTATCAAATTAAGGGAAAACAGACGAAATATGTAAAAATTAAGTTGGTAGAGGGTGATTTGATAATATTGAATAATCTCCAATTACAATTTACAAAGATCGATCCATTTTAATCGGAAGATGAAATTAAGGCTATGTGCGAGTACGTCTAAGGGCCGTTTGCACCATGTCTAGTTAACGCTAACTGGAGGTACATCCTTCAGTTAAGCACGTTAACTGCTTTATCGATCACATGTTATATGATGGGTGTCGATAACGTCGATAAAGATGTTTAACTGGGAGTTAGAATTAACTAGACATGGTGCAAACGGCCCTAAATTGCTACCTAAAGAGAGAAAAATCCTAAATCACTGGAAAGTGTCGGTAACGCAGTGATGTAAGTATAAATTTATTTGCTTTTTTCATTCAGATAAGTATATGTGTAATTCGATGGATGTATATTATTTCGCAGGGTCAGAAGAGCAAACGGATTACAATTCGAATAAAGCTACATCACAATTTTATAATTGGAATAATTTAGATAAATTCTCAAATAATAAGTCAGTTTCACGCTAGTTCTTTTAACGTAAATTTGTGCATAACATTTAGATATCTACTATTTGTATGTTTCACAGCATGCTTTCGATAAACATCGACCTCACATCACTGCGGTTGTTCTGGCTATTTCACACAATTAACAAGAAAATGATACCTTAATCAATGAAAATAAAAATTACATAAACGTATGATAAAACTTGACATTATTTAATAAAAATGTAATTTTTCAAAAATATCGTATAGAAAAATCGATACATTTCCACAATCGTTTTGCTATATCATAAACTAAGTCGAAACTACTTTGTAGAAGTCTGAAATGCGACTATGAATAGAGGTAAATTTTAAGTTGGTACTTAAATTTAAGTTGCAACTTTGTTAGTTTCGACTTAGTTGCTGGACTATGAATACGCGCCCTTTTATTCAGAATATAAAGTGTGGAATTTTGATGAAAACGTACTAGCGCAAAAGAGAAGGCAAAAGTTGTCCCTTCTTATTATTTACGTTCTTTGATGAAACTTTGTTGATTTGCTTTTAATTTTTGTACAAAGTTTTAAACTTGGATAAACAAGGTTTTTGTTATGGAATGAACTATATTATTTATAAAAAAAAGTTAATAAAACTGTTTAGGCCATAAGCCTAAACCAAACTTTAAAAGGATGAAACACCCTAAAATATAATCGCACACACATACACATATATGTAAATGCTTACGAATATGCACATACATAGTATATTTCCCGCCAAATACTTAAGCTGAAATTAGTCAAGAACGTAAACCTACCGGTACGTAAACCCGAGTCAGCTGACATGATCTGTCTTACCAAAGCGCCATGTAAATGAAAACTCAACACCGCAGAATTTTTCTGTAGTTGTAGCCCGTAGCGCAGAAATCTGCGGAATTTAGATTTTTCCGTGTCAGCTGATTTCTCCTTCTTTAGATGGTTGCCACTTCGTCAGTTTTACAGATGGTAAAAAAGTTATAAGTTCCTATTCAAAATATGTTTAAAATATTTGAAATTTACTATTGAATAAGGTTTTTGTTGAAAACTAAGTAGTTTGTATTTAGCTAAAATCTATTATAGCACGAAAAATTGTAGTTGATAGGTTAAGTTTATGAAAAGGCATTGATGAGTGGCAACAGTGTAGTAAGCAATACTGAGGGCTCCAGTAATCGACGAAATTCTGCGTATAAAGACTGCGTTTAAGTATACGTTCTGCGTTCTCGACTAATTTCAGCTTTAATCTAAACAAATTAGCTTAATTTCCCCTCAATACAGTTCGCTGTTTGAGGGTGCCGCTAAACCTTTTATAAAAGAGCGCGGTCATTCCATTTTTATCACTATCAAGCACGGACGTCTTTCACCCACCACCCTTCATCTCACACAAGGTAATATTGTAAAATATTCTCCGAAAACCAAACACTTTCAATAAAGACTTAGCAAGCATATTATTAATTTAAACAAACTTGTCTTCTTTCCTTTTCACTAAATTAAAACATTGATGCCCTGCTGGAATTGCGAGCCACATATGTGTCAGTGTTCCCATGGTCCATCTCCGCCGAGAGGAAAAATAACTAGCACATTACCATACAGTCCACTGTATCAAAACTCTGGTTGCTAAAGGGCAGAGCAGCCTTTGAGGAGTACTAAACACATATCAAACTTGCTAGATTCACCTGGAGCACATACCACTTACTGGCGCTAAACACAAACTTGCTAAATTCACCTGAAGCACGTATAACAGCCAGCCACTTTTACTGTGCCACCATCTGCATATTATCAATCAAAATCTTAAGGATTAGTAAAGGTACGTGGTTGACATTTCTTCACTTTCTTGCATATAT
>NW_023464750.1:0-10124 GCF_013731165.1 Rhagoletis pomonella
ATTTACTTGATCTTTTTGTTTCGGTTTTCATTTCATTTATTTTCTTTTTTCTACTTTATTACTAACACAACTATCACTCACCTCATTAGCAGTTTAGTTTAATATTTGCTGCGCGTCAACAACTTGCCACAAATAGATTGAAAGTAAGTATGTATTTCATAAAAACGTAAATATATATACTATTTTAAGCTTTGTTCAAACTTTTTTCATTCAAGCTATCCAAATTTACGATGTTTCGATTGGTATCGATGGCAAATATTTAAAAACTGTCCTACGTCAAAATATCACAATTTTATTCTGACAGTAATTAAAATGTGTTTTAAAAACTACCGGTGAGTACATGCTTTTGTATTAAATTAAGAATAAAAAGAAAAAAAAAATCGCATGCAAATATGGGTAAGGAAAGCTTTTTGATTAAAGCTGCAAGCCTACATACGGAGTGTATTCTTCACAAAATCGCGCTTCAGATCGTCGTGCTCTCTCAATCATGGAGTAAATTTAAAAGCGTTCCAGCTATCAAAAATCGGCAAAGTAATTATTAAATCCGATGGAGCCGTCACAACTGAAATTTTTTGTTGACAAAATTTTTCTAGTCCTTCCACAGACATGGGGTATTCAAAATTCCAGTCGCTATTCTTAGTTTAGAGAAGTGATGGGCAGAAAGATTCTTTACTTTGCGCACGTTTAGACAAAATGCCTTTGTGTTTTGGTCCATTTTCACAGAAAGCTGTGCGCACGATTCAGTTATTAACAATATTCATGGCTATCAATGAATCCATGGTAGTCCAAATTTTCGTGAATCCTACGAAAATTCTATCACCGAACTCGAATAGCTATGAACGAAATCGGATTCAGTGGTAGCTCCGATTTACATTTTTAATATAATTTCTGAGCTCTGGATCCGCGATCTCCTCAATCTTGATTTGTTGTAATAGAAAATGTCCTTTAAATGCATCAAAAGATCTTTAAAACAGTTTTCTTAACTATAATGCAAAAACAAGGATGCTACCCTTCTGAGCCTGTTATATACAAAGCTGTCAAGGTAGTCTCTTCGCTTGATCCGATGGATTGTAATAATATAATTACCCTGTACTGACGCTTAAATGACACAAAAAAAAAAACGACGAGACACGTAAACTCCATTTTGGGTTATTGCAAATCTCTATATCGTGTCTCTAGATCAGATTATTTTCCCAAGTTATTTTCATTGCGAATGAAAAGAAATTCAAACTTTAAGACGGAAAATGTTACTCATACGCCACACAGTGGCGCAACCCATGAAAGTTAGCCGGACAAAATGATTTTATGGTCTTAAACTATAGAACGTACTAAAATAAGTCAATTAATGGTTCGGCAAGGGGGGTCTATTGCGCACCACATGTGCGGTACAGGGTTAAAAGTGGTAATTTTTTCACTTAATTCAGTATATGGTCAGTTAAAAGTTAAAAAGGACTTTAAAAGTATGTACTTTTGTCAATAACTCTTGAATGTTAACACTTCTGCACGTAAGAAAAATGTTAAAATTAATCGCATATTTTATGTCAGCGGACATTTGTTGAATTAAACCGTATTGAATTACCTCAAAATTTTACAATGAATTTTGTCCGGCTAAATTGATTAAATACGCCACTGTGCGCCATGTAAAAGTGCGACCATGTACGACATGGCGTATGAGGAACATTATTTTCTGCCCCTATTTCATAAAAAAAAATCATTGGACGTTTTTATTTGATTCTGTGTAAGTGTCCGAATGAAAACATTTTTTGGGTGCAGATTTAAGCAAACTTAAACTATAAAATGAAATTATTTGCGTTACAAAAGTTTTTTCTTTTTGCTTTTCTATTTCTGCGCCTCGTGGCGGAAATGCGAAATTCGAGCATGGGAAATAAAAGTGGAACGATTGAAACGTGCATTTCTTTCTTGTGCAAGAAGTCAACACGGATTGTGTGCGATCCAGCCACAGTTAATGGTGATACGCTAACCACAAAGCCAGACAATAAACTTTACACACAAAATAATGATTATATTCGCGAAACTATGGGTAAATCAATTATATAAATAGGCAATCATGTTCCCTTTACACCCCTTTTACGACTAAACTATACTTCTAAGGTATAAACAATTATATATCATTAGAAAGGTATTTTGATGCTGATGTGCAGGCAATTTTTAAAATTTCAAATTAGTTTAAAATAGAGCGAAAAAATCAATTCAAAAGTCACACCAATACCAATACCGTACATGTACATGGTTGGGGCGGAAATGCCTCCTAAATGTATGCTTTAATATTGATACTGAATTACAGAAACGTGCTAAGCAGCAGTTTAGGAATAAGATGTATGTATGTATGTACATGAATAGATTAGACTCAAACAAGGAAGAAGGTGAAGTTGAGTATGGAGAAGAAGAAAGGGATAAAGCAAAGATTAACAGAAGTACGAGAAACCGAAACATGAAGACAAAGAGGAAGGTAAATTTAAGTTCTTAATAGTCTACATATGTAATCGCAAAGATGTGGGTGAATATGTAGATGGAGAAAAGATCGAAGATAAAGATCTGGTTAAAAGTCAAGGAAATGATAAATATAAAAATTAAAAGATAAAGATATAAAAAATAATATCTATAGATAAAGGTAGAGACAAAGACAGAAAAAGAAAGAGATACAATTGAAGAATGACATGTTAAGTTGTTTTATGTTATGTTATGTTTTGTTATGTTGTGTTATGTAACGTTATGTTTTGCTATGTTACGTAATGTTAAGTTATGTTATGTTATTTTATGTTATGTTATGTTATCTTATGTTATGTCATGTTATGTTATGTTATCTTATGTTATGTTAAGTTATATTATGTTGTGTTGAGTTGTGTTATGTGGTGTTGTAATGTTATTTTATGTTATATTCTGCTATGGTGTGAAACGCATTTCACCTCAATTCAGCTCAATTAACTCAACTCGGCTCAGCTCAGCCCACCTCAGCTCCCCTTAATTTAAAAGGTTGAATTTCAACCGCTGGGCGAACACTAGTTACAGTAAAACTGCGTACATAGTTTTTCTCTCTGATATCAGGATTTTTTAAAAGGACTTTGAAAATTGAATACTTAATATGAGTAATACAGAAAATGGTTTAAAAAATTTATTCTGGTGTACTTAGGAAAACAGAATGGGTATAATGCATCAAAATTTGCTAAACAAATATATTGTGTTACTCAACGGAAAATTACAGTTTGTTTGACAGATGTCAACCGAAAAAGTTTGAATGTGATACAGAACTCGAGATCAGTGTGCCTTAAAACATATTACGTTTAATTCTTGGCATTTTTTTTTTATTTCGAGAGAAATTAACAGCCCCTTCCACAGTTGTATACTCTTAAGATTTTAATTTGACGAAAATTCGTGACTAGCGTGTCTAAAACCCTTACCAGTAGCATCTAAAAAATATTTTCTTATTTTTAGAAAAAATACAGTTATTTGTCAGATGTCAACTCTCAACGTTTTCATTTGACATAAAATTCGTGATCAGCATGTCAAAAAACGTAATAAGGGGTATTTTCAAAAAGATTTTCTTAATTTTAGAGAAATTGGCAATTGATTTAACAGCTGTCAACTGTCAAACTATACATTTTATGGCATATTCGGATTTAGCATTACAACAATACTACGATCCCGCAGTTTTATTATAATCGTAACAGCCCTAATTTTTCACGTAAAAGATGGCTTGTCCGACCACTGTGCGGCGTATGGTTTTAATGAGAAGCTATTTTCAATGCAGAAATACGCTCGGAAATTTACCTTTGCCTGCTGAGGGGTGACCGCTATTAGGAACAACTTTTTTGTTTGGATGTTACTCGGTCCAGCGATCGAACCTTGGATCTACGTAGCGGTAGTGTAGTGCTCACCTCTAACCACTCAACCACGGCGGCCTCCCAACCATTTCATTGTTTTTTGTTTTGTTATTTTAGTATAACTTTTTCGAATCCTGTAAGTCCACTAAGATCTTCGTACTTCGGCTCTCTTTTCTTCAATTGAAGATGACTTTGTTCACGTATCCGTATTTCTATCGTCTGGTCGAGTTGCATTTTCTGAAAGATTTTTCAAAACATTTTATAAAATGTTCCAATACGTAGAGGCTAAAAATGATTGCAGAAAAATATCCGTTTGTGTGTCTTCTGAGTTCCAGTTGAAAGTAAGCATCATTTCGACATAAAAATAAACACTCATTCCTAGGGTTTTTCTAACGCTAGATAATGTCTCAGCTTTTGATTTTTACACTTAGTTTGAAATATCCAAATGAATGCATCAAGCTATTTTCATAAGAATACATACGAGGGTTGCTACTTAAGTTTTTAGATACGACAAAACTGATTTGAATATCTCAAATCGGGTATTGTCAACGTAAAGTTAAACATTTTTTATGGTAAACGTACTCAGAACATTTTGTCACCGAGTGTTATTTGTGTGTGTGTTTTTTTTTTTCAAATACTCGATTCCAAATTCTATCCAAAACATGTGATTTGAACGTATTAACCGCATATTCAGGCCCCGAACGGCGGCATTCGATATCGAAATTTGGTTTTAAGGCCACGGCATACGATGGCGCATGCTTCTCGTTAATTTAAATTGTATTGGGAAGAAAGTATAGTGCTTATCATAACCATACGTCACTCACGTATTGTCCAAGATTTTACTATTTATTTTATGTTTTTGGAATTCTAATTATTTTTTATAAAAGGTATAGCGTATTCCTCCGATTTTCAATGTTTATGCAATATTTGAAAAAACTTTGGCAAAAATTTCGGGCTTCTTAATTTGATTTTCTGGAAATATTTTCAGTATGCAGTGTTTTAGCCCATTCAATTTTAGCGCAATAAAATGCAAGTTTGAATAGCTGTTGGTTTTTGACAATTTTATTTTATTTTTTTGTTGAAGATGTCAGTCATTTCGGGCCCAGGTGTCAAATAGCGTGGACCTCGCAATTTGTATTTATTTTTTTATCCGCAACTTAATTAGCAACCCTCGTATGGGTTTTTTGAGGCAACTGGCTATTATATTGGGTTAGATATCCACGCTTCTCACAAGCGGATGTTTCCTTAAACTAAAAAAAAGTCTTGAAAATCCCACAACTCTCGCGCCGGTATTGCCAACATTTGTTTGAAGGGTTATTGGTTTTTTTTTAGTTGTTAAATAACTGATATTTATTTTTAGTTTATATACATTATTAACATCAACTTACGCTCACTGTCAGAATGAAAGTCGATACAAGAGCATTGTTAATTTTTTTTTACTGGCACAGTTTATTAAATAATTCACTTATAAATTTATAATTGTAAATTTAGTTTATAATTCAATTTAAACAATTGTTTTGTTTGCCGGAAAATATTTACGTACGCCCGTTTGTATGTAGTTAACCAACACACTTATTATTTAGCTAGATACACGACGAAAAAAGAAATTAGTGCTAAAGACAATACATATGTATGTAGTTACGCTTAATAAACTTTAAAAGTTTTTCTCTGTTACTTAAAATGTACTTAGGTAAATAAATTTTGTAATTTTAAAAAATTTTACTAATTAGGAATAATTTATTTTATTGTTGCTTTAGTATTTAGTTTATGTGTGGATGTACATAAATATGTATGCAAATGTGTATTTGTAAATGTGTATGACTGTGTGACTGAAACGAATTCACGAAATAAGGCCATTAGCTGCTTAAAAATATGTAATAAATATCTAAAATTTAGTTTAAATTATTATTATTTTTAAATGTAAATACTTTTTTATATTTATTTTAATACCAACTTAGCTGTGTCAGTAATTTTTGATGGGAAAGCATGATTATGTATATTACATTTGAATTAAAGCATTGCAGTTTATTTGCTACGCAACATAAATATATAATTATAGGCTGGTACTTATGTACTTAAATATGTATGTATGTATGTATGTATATGCTCCCATATGTACATATATGTATGTATATAATTTTTAGTTTCCGCTACTTTAGTTTTGAAATGTTAGAATTGTTCGATTACATACTAAGCTTCTGTTTTTGATGATATTCAATGCATTTGCCTTGCCTTCGAATTTTTTTTTTTTTACAACTGAGCTATATCTAACTATGCAAGTTTCATGTCTGCAATCGGCATTCTGTGGCCAACTTCATTCAGTAGCCAATTTTCTCTAGTTTGATTATAATACAAAGCAATTTTTTGCTTTGCTTCTGCTTAAGTTTATCACTTTTTCCATCCGCTTTCGCTCGCACTTTCACTTTTAAATCTTAGTTTAGTTTTTCCAGTACATTGGATTTACTGGAAGCTGTAGGATACATCTTTGATTGGACTTGCTTAAAGGGTGTACAACTGTTTTTTTCTTTGCAGTGGCAAGCTCTGGCGTTCTGGTCATTAACGTGACATCGCAAATCGTAAATTTTTTTTGGTATTTTCTTAAGGCCTCAGCCATAGATTTATAATTATTATTTTTTCACTGTTAATTTTTACAAGATTTTAATGCCGATTATAAAAGCTTAAACGTCTGCCCGATTGAATCGAGATTTCCAAGAGGCTTGCACGAATTTCGAAAGGTATTTCTAGTCCAGTTTAAATTCCTATATTTCTTGTATAATTTATTTCAATTTCCTTAACCCAAGCTTAGTCCAGTCGCTGAATGCGTCTAGACTAATTTTTGTGAATAAATCTCTTTGTAAATTAACACTTGGGACTACCAGAAAAAGAGTTTAAAAATGTTTTGATCGTGACTGTTCCCAATAGAAGTATTTAGAGTCAGCAATGATGCTGGCGCTACATCTGCGGCGTCCATAGAGTGGTATTACCTCTTTTTCTTGGCCATGGCACAACATGCGTTCACTAAGTGCAAGTCCACGGAGACTGCACTACACTCGTTCGTAAAACACATGGAAAAAGCTCTAGAATACAAATAATGTGTTCTGGGCGTATCTCTAGTATTGGATAGTAAGCTGCTGTGGAACGCAATGTTGAGGAAATGGTAAAAGAGTACCAGACGAACAGCACGGCAATACGAGTACAAATTAACAGTCCATAATAGAGTCTGAAATTTGACGCTTTTCTGAGTCTTAAAAATTGAATTCTTTACAATTCTGATTATTAATAAACTTTGACTTCTACGTGCACTTTGTTGCTTTTGTTCAACTAAGAATTTCGGACACATAAAGAGTCCGAAAGAAGTCAGTGTGTTTAACTGGAAAGAAAGACTCATTTTAGATTCATAAATTCTGAGCACTCAGAAAATTGTTTAAAGGCTATAGGAAATATATGTATACACATAAATCGGAGGTTAATTAACTAGGCAAATAATGCCATGTTGGGGCTGTTAAAACCAAAATTTTCTTTCCAATTCCTTATTTTTGGGCAGCATGGCGTCTTTTAGAAAGTGAGAAAATACTATCTGAATTTTCGTTGACATGAATTTTATAAATTCCTCTGGAAGTTATTATTGTAACGGCCTTTCAAGCTTTGAAAGTCTATCACTTCTTAAAATCGTTAAGCTTATGCAACAGTAGGCCGCCGACCTCAGCGAGAGGGATGTTAGTTAGTGGGCTTTTGATGGAAGTTAAGGAGCTTTGCAAAATAGGGTCAGGAATGTAATTGTTTCACTCATTTCTCACAAGTCAATTGAAGTTCGTAGTCTCTTATATGTCGTGATTGCCCTTAGATAACGATATTCATAGGAGATTTTGCGAAAGTAGTAATTACTAATATCTCAACTAAAGGTCTTTAAAAAATGGTTTCGGTTTCTCATTTAGTTTCTCTTTAAGAGCAATTCTACGAATATTTTATTTACAATTATACAATGCTAATATAATTGATTAAAAAATCGCAGTGTTGCATAATATTCATTGTTTTTTAGGCGTATTCAGGCTATAAGCTTCGGTAAAACGAAGCTTTGTCGGTATCAGTAAGCAATCTCCAGCCGCTATTGGTGACTTTTCGTGGTGAACATCGATTTTGAGAATTCTCGGTATTCAGTAAGCTATCTCACGCCTCTAGTCTAAACAAAAAAAAAAAACACTAATTTGTCACCTTTCCCTAGGCTGGTCACAAGAAGAAAAATATGGAGGAAAAGATAATTGCTTTCTATTTTATACTAAAAAAAAAAAACTCGAAACTGAAGCGTTGAATTATTTGTTTAACAATAATTTCATTAGGAAATAAACGTAAATACTTTAATTTCAAACAAATTAAATTAAATGAAAAAAAATTGTTTCTTTTTAAAACAAAAAAAAAATAAACAAAATTAACAAAATAAAAAAAATAAGAAAGATAATTCCGCTGCCCGTTTCACCACACATTTTTTGTGCCTTTCTCTTCGGCTTTCTGCACATTGATCCGTCCAATCATAGTTGCTTCATCGTCACAGTCATGATGCAACGATTGCATGACGACTGCACTTTCGCACTCTCGGTTGTGATATTTAAATTTATTTGTCGTCTAAAAATTCGCTTAAAGCAGTTATTTTCTCTTTTTTTTGGTTGATATTTTCGCGAAATTTTTACAAAAACCTGCAATTTTAAAATTATGAACTGTGCCGCATAATTTTTCATTAATCTCTCCTTTTCTTTTCCTGAAATTTGTTTTGTTTTACAATTTCGACATATTTGATAGTTAAAATGCTCACATTCATTGAATTTTATTGCAGTTATCCACTTTTTAATAATTTCCACAGATTTTATGCAGGAAATACAAATTTTTATGTAATTTTAATGCAAATATAAACTTTTTCACAAATTTTTCCCCATAAAATGTAAGCAAACAATGCATGCATTAAAATTAGCAAACGGCAGTGTCGTACTTATCCGTTTCTGCATCTTCTACGTAGAAGTGTGCAGACCTCCATTGAAATGCATGTGCTCGTCTCAAAATTTCAGGGCGCGATGATAACGCAATCATGATTGGACGACAAGTGTGCACATGGCCTTACTGATTATCCAAATCGTCTCAAGTCACAAAAATAGTCACTCATTTCATAGTCTCCAACTTAGTGATTTGAAAAGTGACTGACTTACTGACCATAAAGTGAAAATACATAGTATGTACATACATAACGTGCATTGCGTGACCGTCAGTTGTCAAAAAGATGAATCGGTGTATTTGTATGAAGTAAAATCGTCGTGAGAATGGGTACTTGTACGTCAATATTGGAAAAGAATGTCTAGGAAGTGGTGCTCCTAACGTACAGAGACGCCAAAATAAAGGTGTCGGGTTTGTAAACAAAAATCAGCTGTTATTTATGGCCGGTACTTGCCTTGTCTTGTAGAAACGCGAAGTTATACAAGTGTCAGCATTGTTGGACTTACTTGCGTCAAAAGTGGAGAGTTGGTCAACGTTCGGCAGGGATAGGGATCAAGGCATATGAAACAGATAGTAGCATTGGAGCAAAAATAACATTTTATTATTATGAGTTAAGCGAACGTTCCAAAAGATGGTTTTCAATCGCTTGTTTTATGAAAAAATAATTATATTGTTTGACACTTTAAAGACGAAATAATTTGAAAAAATAAATAAAATAAAACTAAAATCAGCTGATCAACTGGTTCTACCTGTTCATTATGCCTCGGCATTATACAATTTTTGCCATTTCATGCCTAGTGGAAATCCGGAATTAATGACTATTTTTGTGTTCCTGTAATTTGGTGGAAATTTGTCATAAGAAAAGTCTCCTCATACATGAACACATACTTATTTATTTGTTTTGAATACGCCTACAAAGTGCATAACGTAATGAAATTATAAGCTATAACTTCCTGTTATTTGTAAAAGATTTTCGAAGTCGCAAAATTATTGTTAAAAAAGTTTTTATATTCGCCGTGCCTGCGCAGATAGGGGTCTCCGCTTAAGACCACCTGACGCTGCGTATGAATATTTGTCTTTTTTAAGTATCTTTCGCCAAAACGTCAAATGTCAAAGTAAATCCCATATACTCCAAAATCTTAACTGCAGTTAAGAGCTTTGTAAGAGTTTCCATCGTAAATATTAGTATCCAGATCCTAAGGAAACGGTCAGGCAAAAGTGCTATTATTTCGTTTGTGTGAATAGTTGTGTCGAAGAAGTTTTGACATCTGACATTGCACAGCCTATTGTCTCATTCTTTCC
>NW_023464751.1:0-10121 GCF_013731165.1 Rhagoletis pomonella
TATTAGCATATGTGATAAATTTTTTCCGAGAAGTGGACCAGGGACCGATCTATTCCAAAAAATCGTATTTATGGTCCGATTTACTTAAAATTCGGTACGTAAGTAGTTTTTTAGCATATATTAGGATATATGGTCAATTTTTTGGACCAGGGACTGATCTATTCGAAAAAATCGTATTTACGGTCCGATTTGCTTGAAATTCGGTACGTAGGTAGCTTTTTTGCATATATGATCCATTTTGTCCGAGAAGTGGACCAGGGACCGATCTGTTCGAAGAAATCGTATTTATGGTCCGATTTGCTTAAAATTCGGTACGTAGGTAGCTTTTTGCCTGGATAAGCTTATAGATTCCTGTTTTCCAATTTTCATGCAATTTCGAATTAAATAGCTTTAAGTAACGACCATATCAAGGGGCGAATTCGTCACTAGGCAAGATTTTTTTGCGCCAATCAGAAACAACGGATACTGTCAAAATATAATTATAATATATAATATATCTCAACTAATATATATTTAGAAAGCCGTTTGTTAGTTTTCGCAAGGCTCGAGAGCGGCTGAACCGATTTTTTTGAAACTGCCACCTGCCGCACGTGTCCCAAGGATGGTTTTAGGCTGAACAAATCTATATGTAAAAGGGGCGTGGCACTTACCATACAAACCGAATTTCTCATGCTACATATCTCTGAAAGTGTGCATGGTAGAGTTTTGGAAATTGGTATGGAGATATACGAAATCAATCGCATACCCTTCGAGAAAAATTTTAGCTATTGTAAAAAGGGGTGTGACATCTCCCATACAAACCGATTTTTTCATACTGCTTACCCCTGGAAATTTTTTGGAAGAGTTCTAGAGTTTTGTATGGAGATGTACGAAATAAATCGCTTACTCTTGGAGAAAAATTGGAACTATTGGAAAAGGGGGGCGTGGAATCTTCCATACAAACCGAATTTTTCAAACTGCCTATCTTTGGAAGTATTCATGGTAGAGTTCTGGAACTTGGTATGGAGATATACGAAATCAATCGCATACTCATGAAGAAAGAGGGCAGCTGTTGGAAAGGGGGGCGTGGAACCTCCCATATAAATCGAATTTTTATACTGCATATCTCTGAAAGTATTCATGGTACAGTACCGGAACTTCGTATGGAGATATGTATATAGTTGAAATCAAGCCCATACTCATGGAGAAAATTTGGGCTATTTGAAAAGGGGTGTGAGGCCTACAAACGTACCGACCTTTAGCTATCTTTGAATGCATTTTTTTATTCTTCTGTAGGTGTGTTTGTGAGTGAAATCCTCCTAAATAGTTGTACGGATTTTAACGAAACTTTTTGTGTATTTGAGTGGGTCTCTGGATGGTTTAGTTTCACAATTTAATCCGACAGTTGGCGCTGTAGTTGAGTTATTACTAAAAATCTTATTTATGATCCGATTTGGCTAATGTTTTAAATATGTATGAAATACTATTGCAAAAACGTGCTGCCAAGTGGTGCTGAAGTCGAGCTATCACTAAAAATAGCCAAGTGAGAAAAGGGGCCGTGAAGGTCAGATTAAATCGACCTGTTGCACCATTGAGTATATCGAACGCTCCTGCGTTGCAATTGGCCCAATGGATGTGATTTTTCAATATTATTATGCGTTCAAACTTTTAAGGTATTTCGTCTGAAATAAGTATATGTATATTGCATTTCTGTTGAACAATGATTCGCACCCATTTTGAAATTGCCACCTACTATACTGTAAAGCTTCTAGGACATTCACTATAGAACGGGGTCATTGTTGCCGCCAGGGAGTAAAGAGGAAAAAATTTATTTCGCTTTGCGAATAACCGTGGTATGAAATGGCGCACAACTGGAGAATTTCAAGAACGGATATAACACTTTCCTTAGGTTATTTAAAGCGGCAAATGACCACCAAACCTTAATCTGAGCAGAGAAATATGCCAATGAAAATCGTAAACGTGAATTGTTGGTGAAAATGTTGGACCAAAAAGTTTCAATAAAATATATAAAAATTTTGGGCGAGACGAAGTTCGCCGGGTCTGCTAGTTTATCATAATCCAAATTTGTTATAGTTTGATATAATTCTCAAATAGTGCTTTGCCCACTCGGCTATTGCGACTTCTGGGGCAGCGTAAGCAAAGAGGCATACGTAAATGTCTATTGTTTCTTTTGCACTAGCTAATTTCGAATAAGCATTCGAAGCTAGCAACCATGATACAAATCCTACAAAATCCTCAGCAACACTCTTTACCACTTGGACAAGGAAGTCAGACAACAGCTGGGAATTTATGTCGATGACAAACCAATTCCGACGGTGAAAAACGGGAAGATCCTCGGAGTAACCTTCGACAGTCTGTTCTCCTTCTCGGCGCATACAATCAAAATTGTCAACAAAGTACAAAACCGCAACAAGGTCCTCAATTCGCTAGCCGACAGCACCTGAGGCAAAGACAAAGAAACGTTGCTGGCATCGTACAAGGCAAAATTGGCCAGCCGGTTCTGAACTATACAGAGCCTGTGTGGTCGCCGGGGACCAGTAGGACGCAGTGGATGAAGCTGCAGACCTGCCAAAATACGGCACTCAGGACAGCGACAGGAAGCCTGCTGATGTCGCCGCCACATTACCTGCACGACGAGGCCCATATGCTCCCCGTTAAGGAGCATAACACAATGCTCTGCAAGCAGTTTCTAGTTGGGAGCCACAGACGTGGTCACCCAAATAGACAACTGCTTGCAGAAGAGCCCTCGCCCAGGCATCTCTACGAACTAACGAAGTCCGGGGGTTCATCAAACAACCTCTGGACCCGACAGCTTATCGAACGGTATTCACAGCGAGGAATTCTCAAGTTATATAGACTCTCGACCTGTGAATGCGGTTCTGGGCATACTAACACCCGACGTGGACAAGACAGAGCTTCGTCTGCCTTCGTAGACTCGGACCACTATAGCCAAACTGCGCTCTGGTTACAGCAGCAGGTTGAACTCATACCTGAGCAGATTAAACGAAGATGTGCTAAACGGATGATGTGGAGAAATGCCCCATGACTCACAGCATCTCGTCGCATGCCCACTGAACCCCATCCTACTGACTACCCGTCCCTGAGGACATACCCCGTCGAGGCTGCACCCTTCCTGGAGCTACCGCTAGTAGAGCTTGACGACAATGATTGAGGGACTACACTTACATACATAAGGCGTGATAACAAATAAGTTTATGCTTCCATGGTGCTTTCATTGACCGTAATCTACTTTTTAACCATAACTTTTGTCATATTTCCACTAAATTGGATCCAATTCAAAGCAACATCCTAATATCTAAATTTCATAAAGGACCAGATATAATAATATTTTATGTAAAATTACAGGTAATGCCACATTTTTTGCGGTAAGGTAATTTAAGGTAATTAATAACTAAATTTACCTTATGTGTTATTATTTTTTAATGCACAAAAAAATCCTTTAAAAAATATTAAAATTTCCAAAACAATAACTTGTTAGGTTGGCAGTGATGCTTGAGCAATTAAACGTCATACGCACAAAAAATTCAAAAAATTTCTAAGTGAAACTACCTTCTTTTTTTGTATCATGCTGGAAACGATATTTTCGAGTTTAATCGGATTCAGTGATAGCAATTTTTTGTATTCTTAGCAGGCATTCAAATAGATACATACATAGATTTTCTGGGATGGATTCCGTGATAGCCCCGAACATTTAGCTTTACTCCTCTCAGGATTCCTGGTGCCGGCTATTATTAATTCTGTCGGAGATTCCGACGTGGCCACGAAATTCGGGAGATTGCCATCATTGATTCCGAATGAAAAGCAATTTTGGCAGTTACAACGATGTAAACATAGTGCAGCGAATTAAAATTCAGGGGCTCCGCTGGCTTGGCCATGTCGCTCGAGTGGACAGGAACGGTCCTGCTCTGAAAGTATTCAACGCGGGCCGCGATGCTTGTAACAGAGGGAGAGGAAGGCCTCCTCTGCGTTGGAATGACCAGGTAAGGACTTGGCACAGAAGACAAATGACTGGTCTCGGCCAAAATCGCCTAGGCGGTTACAGCGCCAATAAAGAAAAGAAGAGAAGAACAAAAAATTTGTTTCTAATAGCGGTCGCTCCTCGGCATGCATTGGCAAACCTCCCAGTATATTTCTGCCATGAAAATACAACTTCTAATAAAAATACAATCGCCGTTCGGAGTCGGGGTAAAACTGCAGGTTCCTCGCCTTTGTGTGACAGCATCCAGGCGCATGCAACGAATCGGAAGAAAAGTTCGGCACACTGAACGAAGCGAAGCAGAGCTTTTCTCATAGACTCGGCGGCAAAGATACCACAAAACTTACCGTTAATGAAAAGCGGGAAAAAGAGTTTCTCAATTTTATTTACAAGATTAGTTCAAAAATTCGTTTCTATTTGAATATTTTAATATCGTGTTTGCAGCAGCATCATGAAGCTGAAAAATTAATTAGAAAATTCAAAATCAAAAACTGCTTTAATTTCAGCTCAAAAATGCTTCTGAAAGTGCTTGCTGTATATATCTACACATTCATATATCTACAGCCAGTTGAAAGTTTCACTCAACTTGGAACGCCTCCGTTCGGCTCGGCTTCGCTTTCTGTGTGAACATACCATAACATATGTATATGCGCTTATCTATTTGACTTAACAAACAGGTGGGAATCCTCTTCAGAATATATAAAAGCTAACGCCTTCTGAAACCTCCTTCGTCTGACTTCGATATGGTAGTACATATTTTTTGTACCTGAATCTCGTAATTCAAATGCAATTTAATTTTTTAAACAGGAGGCAACCTCCCTATATCTAGTGAAGAAATAAAGCCTTCTCAAATCCATTTAGATTTATATAATTTCTTTTAAATAATTTTAATTTCATTTTTAAATAATTTGAATTTAATTTTTAAATGACTTGAAATTAATTTTTTAACCGGTGGCAACTCTTATAAAATAAACTTTTATTGCTCATCTACAGATCTTATTCTTATTCTTCTTCTTATTTGGCGCTGTAACCGCCTAAGCGATTTTGGCCGAGTTCAGCAAATCACGCCCGTCGTTTCTCTTTTGTACCAACTGACGCCAATTGGAAACGCCAAGTGAAGCCAGGTATTTCTCCACCTGATCTTTCCATCTCTGTGGGGGCCTCCTGATTTTGCTATCACCAGCGGGTTCCGAGTTGAATACTTTCAGAGCTGGGGCATCGGTGTCCATTCGAACGACATGACCAAGCCAGCGGAGCCGCTGTATTTTAATTCGCTGCACTATGTCCATGCCGTTGTAAAGCTCATACAGCTCAGCGTTCCATCGTCTGCGGTACTCGCCGTCGCCAACGCGTAAAGGCCCGTAAATCTTCCGCAAAATCTTTCTCTCGGACACTCCAAGAGCCGTCTCATCGGATGTTGTCATTGTCCATGTTTCTGCGCCATATACCAGCACGGGCATGATGAGTGACCTATAGAGCGTGGTTTTCGTACGTCGAGACTTTACTCCTGAATTGCCTACTCAGTCCAAAGCAGCACTTGTTGGCAAGAGTGATTCTGCATTGGATTTCCATACTGACATTATTATCGGTGTTAATGCTGGTTCCCAAGTAAACTAAATTCTCTACTTTCTCGAAATTGTGACTGTCAACAGTGACGTCTGTGCCAAGGCGCGAATGTGCTGACTTGTTGTTTGATGACAGGAGATACTTCGTCTTGTCCTCGTTTACCAACAGACCCATTCGCTTTACTTCCTTATCCAACTTGGAAAAGGCAGAACAGACTTCGCGGTTTTTGATACCTATGATATCGATGTCATCGGCATAATACAGCAATTGCTCGCTCTTGTAGTAAATTGTTCCTGAGCGGTTCAGTTCGGCAGCTGTTATTATCTTTTCAAACATCAGATTAAATAAGTCACATGAAAGGGAGTCGCCCTGTCTGAAACCCCGTTTGGTGGCGAACGGCTCGGAGAGGTCTTTCCCAACTCTGACGGAGGTGGTGGTATTGCTCAACGTCATTTTACACAGTCGTATGAGTTTTGAGGGGGTGCCAAATTCAGACATAGCGGCGTATAGGCAACTCCTTTTAGTGCTGTCAAAAGCGGCTTTAAAGTCAACAAATAGGTGGTTAGAGTCGGTTCTTTCCTCGCGGGTCTTTTCCAAAATTTAGCGGGTTCGTTGACGGTGAGCTTCAGTCTTTCACACAATACGCTCGATAAGACTTTGTTACCTATGCTTAGAAGGCTGATCCCGCGTTAGTTGGCGCGAATGGTGGTGTCGCCTTTCTTGCGGATTGGGCAGAGCACACTTAAATTCCAGTCGTTGGTCATGCGTTCATCTGACAATATTCTGACCAAGAGTTGATGCATGCACCTTATCAACTCCTCGCCACCGTACCTGAACAGCTCAGCTGGCAGGCTGTCAGCTCCAGCAGCTTTGTTGTCTTTCAGCCGCGTTATTGCTATTCGTACCTCGTCATAATCAGGCGGTGGAACGTCGACTCCGTCATCACCGACTGCGGGCTCGGGTTCTACAGATAAAGCTCTTTAATTTGACACATAGTTTTTGAATTCCAACGAATGGAGCCATAACATACACTCTACAAAGTGCATGTAAAACTGTTACTAACAAGTGTTTATTTTTCGACCAAAATCTGTGTAAATATACGAACAAGATGTTCAAGATTTGATTATGAACATGAGATGTTTAAAAAATACACATAAAATGTTTAAAATTGCAAAGCTTTATAAAGTAAAAATATATTTTTTGCTAATAATAAAAATCAAGTGCTCTTATTTACTGAATTTTAAACATTTTGTGTGTAATTTTTCTCTACGTGACAAATTTGGTATATAAAATAAACATACAGTGTTTAATTTTGCACGCATTAGGAAAGGAAACTGGTTACCTCGCTTTATATGCGTACATTTTAACCAAAATTTTTAGAGCGAATTTTAAACATTTTATGTGTAAACTGTGAAATTTTGAATAATAAATGTTTAGAACTCAGCAAACTAATTTGAAATTTGTTCTACGCCACACATATGATAAGTAAAAGTAAACGGGCAGTGTTTCATTTAATTAGCACGATGTGTAAATTTGCATTCATAAAGAGAGGAAACTGGTTACCTATCTTAATATGTGAAAATTTAAACAAACATTTTTTAGATTGTAGAAGAGAACACTGAATCCAACATACTGAGAAAAATTATGTCGAAATCTGCAAGAGTTATTGCATATTGGTGTATTGCAATGAGCCTCATCGTGGACATCACTGAAAACTTGGATTTAACTTTTTCTGATAGTATTAGGGCTGCCAGATATCTCTGTTGCCAAACCGGGACACTTAAGGGTGGGAAAGGCCTCTCGCTCCCTTCCCTTTCGTTTCGACAAAAATTACGTACGAAAGGATGTAGTTAAATTTTATTTTGACAAACAAAAACAAAAATATAAAAACGTGAGATCATGAGATCATTACAACGTACCCCAGCAAAACAAAACAATTTATCACAACTAAAGCACAGAGAATTTTTCACAATGCATGTACCTTTATTATTGTAAAATTTCTAAACTTTGTGCAAAACTCGGTAAAATGCAATAAATTTGCATACAAATTCGCAACTTTCTATTCAGACTTTTTTATAAAAATTTTGAAAATGAAGTTTCGCAGCCCATAAAAATTTAGTTGATTTTTGGTATTGTTTTTACTGAGGGTTTTTTCCATACAAACTATGTTCGACATATTTTTGTATGTAGAAGACACTCCGCAAAAAATAAATAATTGCAAAAAATCAACGAAATTTTCTGGTAACTTCAGATCTGCACTTTACTAATTGGCTCAAAAGCTACATTTTCAAAATTTTTCTAAAAGATCTGATTAGAAATTGTGATCTGATGAAATAGTCTCCGATCCAATAATTTTTACGGCACAGTACTTACAAGTATGCTAGGTTTCAGGAAAGAAAAAAAATTAAATACAAGGTAGCATTAAAATATCAGTCATTTGTTTCGTAATAAATTTAAGTATACAAATTTTAGTATTTAGTATAGAAATGTTCATATCAAATACCACGCCAATATTAAATTGAAGGGCTTTGCACTTAACGGATGCTTTTTCATAATTAAGTAAAAAAATATTTAAATTCCATGCTACTTGTAGTAATGGGATTTGAACCCTGACGCTCTGGAAATTAGCAAATGGTGGCAAGCATCTTCGTGCACTCAGCTACAGCCAGACATGTAAATGTGCATACAAATGTTCAGTTTGATTCAAAACCACGTGTTCGTGGTATGAAAGTATTGTTTTTAAATACGACCATTTTAAAACGATAATCAAATAAAAAATATTCATGTGTACTATGCGTTATTTCCCCCAGTAAATTCATAAAATTTTTCTTAATATTACAACGCGGTTTTTCTCTCAGTGTAGTCATTTTTATTCAAAATTTGTGCAATCAAATCGAAAACCGGGACACTTAATCGAAACCCGGGACATTTTAAGGTTGGACCGGGACACCGGGACAAATAGTCTAAAACCGGGATATGTCCGGGAAAACCGGGACGTCTGGCAGCCCTAGATAGTATGTATGTTCCCATGAGCAAGTAAGCATTACTTTTTTATATAAATAATTAAAGTACTTACAACATGACTCGCTTGACTTTTAATGAATTAAATGAACAGGCCATTAGTACTTTTGAATAATATACATGATTTATTTTCAGAAAAAATTGTTTAATGACTTTACATTCACATTACAAGTATTTAGTACATATATGTATGGTATTTGTATGTAGGGACGTACATATAAGTATATGTATGTGAAGGTGTGCATGTTTGTTATACAAATGTTAATATACATTTATGTAAGTTTATTTGTTAAACAAAATGTCTTTTAATTAGGCATAGATTGCTTTACATTTTTGCACGTATGTATGTACGTATGTATGTGTATTTATATTAACTTATGCATGTATGCAACTGACTTTTTATACTTCCTTGGGTTTTATTAATAACTTTAAATAATACGTACGTACATATCTATGTATGTATGCATTGATCTTTTTTCGTTATATACATAATACATAAATATATTAAGTGTGTTTATGTATGTAGGTATGAGCAAATTTGCGCATACCAATTTGTGTATACAAGCGTGGATTCTGGATTTTTTTTGTACAATAACAATCTGCTTTAATAAAATTTTTTCTTTTTTCTTTTGATACTTTTGCGTTGTTCTTGTTATAAGTTATTTTAATTTTAATTTCATTGATTTTATTTTTATTTTAATTATTCAATTTTTATTTTATATTATGTTTCCTATGTTTTGGATCTATAGAATTTTATTTATACTTTTTTGAAAATTAACTTTCAATTATTTTATTTTTTTTATTCTGCTAATTATATTTTATTTTAAATATTTTTTTTTTTAACTCATAGGTTTTATTATTATTGTGTATTATTGTAAGCTTTATTATATTTTCTAGGTATTTAGTTTTACATCAGATAATTTTATATTTCATTTCTTTTTGTCTTAATGGTTGTCTGTTTTTATTATTTTATTTTATGTTGGTAGGTCTTAATATTTCTGTTTGTTTTTAAATTTTTAAATTAATTCATTTGTTTAATTTCATTTCATTTCATCTTTTTTAATTTCATTATATTTGTACATTTAACTTTTACTTTTTCTTTCTTATTTTACGTAGCATTAAATATTAAGTTCAATATTTTAATTTGAATATTTTATTATATTTTTTATTATTTTGTTTGGCTTTATTTGTTTTCTTTTGAATTTTTTATTTAAGTTTTTAATTTTTTTTACTCTGGTATTTTATTTTTATTTCAATTTCCGTTTTTATTTAGGTTTCTTTTGTATTTGTTTCATTATATTTGATTTTTTTATTTACATACATTTTTTATTTAATTCAATTAAATTTAACATTATTTTATTTTGTCTTGTTTAATTTAATTTATGTTATTTTATTTTTTATTAGTGTTTATTTATTTGTTATTTAATTGAATATCATTTTATTGTATCAAGATTCTTTTTTAATTTAGTTGAAAATTTGTATTTTATTAACTTTTGGTTATATTTTATATATATAATTTTTTAGTATAATATTTAAT
>NW_023464752.1:0-10118 GCF_013731165.1 Rhagoletis pomonella
CCTAATAAACAATCGTGGTACAAAGCTCAATAAAAATATTAAAAATAGCACATTTTTAATTGCTTATTTTTGATCACATATTTTTTCATATATTTTTTTAATTTGTTGTCAAAGGTAAATCATTACAGTAAACACCGAGTCTAAGATCGGTAAATTGTGTACCGTTGTTGTTGTTTTAGCGGCTTCAACAACCCCGTCCAGATCGGTAAGTCCCTCAATCGTTGTCGTCAGGCTCAACTAACGGGAGAGCCAAAAAAGTGCAGCGTTTCCATAGGGGCAGAGGTGTTTGTAGAGTGGGTTTAGAGGCATGCGAAGAGATGTCTCGAGACGTAGGGTGTCTCGCCGTATGCCGGGCACTCGTTTGTCACATCTGTGTTTACTCTGATTAGGTACAAAGTAGCCAGACCGAAGTTCGCCACGTCCAGGTCTGGTGGTTGTGTGCCCAAAACGGCATTCACAAGACGAGAGTCTATGTAAGTAATTCGAGACTGGCTCCCTATGAATGCCGGTCAAGGCCTGTCGTTATGCTTCCGAGCCCCGAGGTAGCTTTATAAACACTGAGCTTCTAGTAGGGCGGAGTGACTGACGGTGTCAAACGCCTTTAACACATACATATCCAACGCAGACCGTCGCGACAACTACTGGATCATTTCCCGCCGCAACAGACCGCTTTCTGTGTGGCCAGGTCTTTACGACTGTCCTCGATGTTAAGAAAGCTTTCGCCTGCAAAATTTTTATGGGATAATTCTCCAACAATCTACTTGACTATGATGTACAGAGAAGCTCTACTGAACCACACTTACTGCCAGTAAGTTACGGATTTTATAGGCAATACCTAGAGGTCACATTTTTTAAGTGCTGTTCAATCTGATATTATATGGTTTTAAGCAAAAAATTAGAATAACGGCTTGAAATCCTTGACAGAGATGTGAGATCTCCTGTCGACTTTTGGTATAGACAAGGTGAGCACAATATAAAAATAAATCAAATTTCAAGCCACTACCATTAAATGTCACCACAAAAAATTCTTCTATTGTATCATTTGGGTGCGGTGCACTACTCGAAATATTAAAGGGTGAAGGTAGCTACCGATGTTAGCAGTCAACTTCTTTCTAAATAGCAACCACATGTACCTAGAAAATTCAAATCGAATTTCAGGTATGCAGAAACAACATTTTCCTTGAAAAATAGAGGAACCAACTTGGTGGCTATATTTATTAAAACGTAACACACCTAAAAAGTAAAAAAAGCGCGAAAAATATTTCAAAAGTTACTACCAAATCTAAAAGTGTACACCCAACAATGTACATACATATATTCATTTACACACACACATACTCCTAAGTATATGTATTTCCAGTAGTTCGTTTAATCAAATTATATTACAGTAAGTTATTCAACATCTACGTGAAAACCGCATGTAGCAAGCAATTTCTTCGCAACGGCGCTCATTTTAAGGCAACAGCCAATAGCCATCAACCATATGTTGAACAGGCCACTCATGTATTGAAGAGCCCTTAGGTTAAGTAAGGGTAAACGGAAATATTTCTATTTTTATTTTCAATTTTACTTTTACTTTCCTTTTGCTTACTGAGCTACACAAAAATTTAGCTGAAGCTTCAGGCCAACAAGAAATTACTCGCACACTTGTTGTCGGCATGCCATGTGTAGTGATAGAACGATACGAGTACCGTGTACAGAATATCGATACTTTTCATGAATACTGAGTAGTATCGAGAACTCGATACTTTTTCACAAGTACTGAGTAAATATCGCGAATGCCGAAAAGTATCGACGAGTTAAGAATTTTCTAAGTAAATTTTTTTTAATTACCCAATAAATATTGTGGCGAACGTTCGAATATTAACTTCAATATCCAATATGAATATTATGAAAATGAACATAAAGCTCATTTACTTCAATACTGTCATAACTCAAAAAACCTAAACCCGGAGGAAAACGCCTTTAAAGTTTTAACTTCACATATCGTCACCCTCATGCCAGAAGCATGAATGTGCAAATTTATCAGCTTTGAGTTATTAGGTTGACTTGGTTAACCTTTGGATGTTCTATGTTATACCAAAACCCAGAATTTTTGTATTTCGTATTTCGTTACAAAAACCAAATTATACAGGAAAGTATTTTTCTCTGCTTTGGCTAGCGCCATCAATACCAAAGTTTAGATTTGCTGAGATAATTGAGAAATATAGCTAAACGCAAGGTTTTTTGTAGAAAGGGCTCTACATTCTAATTTCTTAGCACATATGATAATTTCGCCCACGAGAAAAATATTTGAACAGGGGATGCGTTATGGGTTGTAAAATAAAGTTGCATCATAAAGTCAATTTCGTAAAAAATGTAACATACGATAATTTTGCGCAAAGGGGTCGATACTATTTTACAATTTTAATTGCATAAATGTAGATTCAAGTGTCGTAAATAAAAAACTTTCAAACTTGATTTCCCAAAATTTTCATTTCTAAACATTCATGTTTATGGCACTCGGGCGACGATATGTATACTCCATATTAATAATTAATACATATTTTGTTCAAGTAATACTGGTAATTGACTTAGTTATGAAATTTTTACACAACCGAGAAGAAAATGTAGCGGCCATTTCAACATTGGCTTCGGTTAAAAATATTTAAATAATTGAAAAACTAATATCTTGCCTCACCTTTGATAATGAATGATGGAAGAGGGTGGTCTTCCGACTCGTGTACTTGGCCACTCTCTAGCATAATGCAGCCGCCGCTAACCCATGTATTCTACCTTCGCTGTGAATTCGAAATCTTGCCCATTCTTGAAGAAAATTTTTACGACAGAGAGCTTATCTTTCCTATAGAGAATGGGCTTCACCCCATTTGCTTCTTGTCTTTTACATTTGCATTTCATTTTCAAAGTAAAGTTATTTATAAATAAATATACGCGTCAAACAGTCATAGAATATTTCCTTTTAAAAACTTGAAATAAGCTTTTTGCTATACATATTTAATTTACGCATGTAAAACTAATCTTATTGGAAGTTAATTCCAAAAACTCCTTTAGATTAGATTAAAACTATTAAAAACAGTCACTATTCAATTTACAAATAGGAAGGGATGAAAAAGCAAAGCAATCTGATTTATTTTCCCTTTTGCGTTTGCTTTGAGAATACTTGCAAGTACGAGTATTATCGATACTTTTTTGCAAGTATGAGTACTGGCATCGATTCTTTTTTAGAGTATTCTATATGAGTACTAGTATCGATACTTTTCTAAAAAGTTCTATCACTAGCCATGGGTTGGTTGTCACGTATACGACAGGGTGTACTCATTAGGTAGTCTAAAATGCTTTTTTGAATTTAGCCATTAATGATTTCTGGCTGATTTTCTTTGGAATGTGGCAACTTTTTTCATGTGCTATGAAAATTACTTTTCGTTTCACTTTACGTTGCGGTTCTTTCTTTTTCTTAAGAACCCACAAAATCTAATTAACTTGAATGTCATTGAATATTTCCGGTTTCTGGCAAATTTCGCAACAAGTGTGTTAATTAAAGGATACCAGGAAATGATGATACAATTTCCATTGATAAATATGTAATAAACATTGATATAGCGAAACTATAAGTAAGGATTATCTAACAATTATGTTTGTACGTTTGATTTGACATTAATTACTCGCATTATTACCTTCATCCTCGCGTTTAAGATTCTATGAAATCTGCGAGACTGAAACCATTTTCTTATCCTTTATGATATTTCCCCTGGATTTTACAACTAGATATAGTCATTCAAAAGGCCACAGTCATCATTTAGACCTCTTGGAAAATAATGGTGATATTGGGGCATTATACTCAAATTAGCGAAATGGATTTACAATACCTTTTACCGGGGCAAACAAACAGAAATGACAGAAACCAAGCTCAGCAAACTCCACCGACCAGTAAATTTTATCCAATAGAACCATGCGGAGGCATAGAAGCTTATAAAGTTATAGAACAAGAGAAAGACATTCGTGTACGTTTGGTACTTCTGTACCCTTCCGAGGTTCAACTTCGCACAAAACTACAAGCTTTTTTCCCTAAATTAACCAACTGGGGGAATGATCGATCTAAACTTCGAACGGATAAGGATAAGCACTTTTGGTATACTGATGGGTCCTACACTGCATTGGAGCATTTGTCTCCAGGTTTAAGGTTTGGTTACCGGAACACAATTTGAGTCATGGCAAAGAAGTGGCAGAAAAGGGATTGCACCGGAATAAAAATACGAAAAATTAGACAGGCTAAATTCTTTCCGAAAATATCAGGTGGAAAAATTGGGTAAGGTGAACGTCGTTTTCCCCCGTCAAAGCGCTCACTTAGGCCATGAGAATTGGTCCTTTGTGATGCGACTGCGAACGGTAACTGCTAGAGCAAGGCGACAATCAACAACAAGTTACGCAAGCGGCACTTCCGAAGAGCTGCTATGGAGCAGTTAGCAATTATGCTCCTAAGTGCCTAAGCCGCCATCTAGCAATATCCGGGCAGTCAATGAGAGAGTTTTGGGCTCTTTCCACACCGTCGTCTTCCATGCAGGTGCGGAAAAGCATGTCTGGCGTAAGGTTTGATCTCACGGCGTGAATCCCTATCGGACGGTGATCCATTCACATTTACATTACTATAACCAATACATTACAATTACCTTTCCCATGGCAATTGCCATTGCCATTATAATTAACTTTGTTATTACAATCATCAATCTGAATCTCATAAATATCTTTGTATGTTTGTTTGAGTTGCGGTGTTTTTGTCGTTGCTTTTGTCTATGTCTTTGTTTTTACCCTTGTCTCTTTGTCTCTCTCTTTCTCTCTCTTTATGCATTCGCATAAGTTCTACTTTCTAAGCAAAAAAAAAATCAGGAAATAGCGAAATAGCGCCGATGGCGGTACTAGCCCGAGTGACAAAGAGTATGTTGGTTTACAAATTATGCTTATAGAATTTCTTTTATCTACCGCATTTTTTTTTTTTGGTGAAATTTAGTAAAAACTCATTACAATTATTGGTGTTCTCTGCATTCCTCCGGCGCTTGAGCACCCTCATATTAATCCGGCCCTATACCTAATAAACTGAATGGACGGAGGTATAACAGCCATGCAGCCATATTGAAGAATGCTTACGCCAAAAGAAAAGTTTGCTTTTTTGTTGCAAATTTAAATTTTTACATGGATTCGATTATGCACGCTCATGTGTTACATAATTAGGTAGATATATACATACATACATATCTAATACATTTACAAATATGCAAATTTTGAAGTTAGCAAAAGATGTTGTTGTGCATATATTTTTATTTTGCCTTCCAGGAATGCATAATAATATAAACTCACTTTCATCTTGTTAAAAGAAAATCCGCAAAAATTACAAAAAAAAAATTGATTTTTTTTCAATTCTAATCAATTTGCATGATTTCCCAATGTAACGAATTAAGGAAATTGATGTGAATAAGGAAATGGTTATTGATATGGCGATGAATGAATGAATGATTGCGGATATGGATAAGCGTATGATGTGGCTGGCACATTTTGTACCCACATATGTACGTATGTATGTATGTATGTATGCCTGTTAGTAAGCATATGTGTGCTCTGTCGAAGCAACAGTTTTTCAGTCGAACAAACTCCAAGGTTTCTATTTGCTTATTCTGCTGCTTTTGATTTTGATACGCTTTGCCACTTCTATGTATGTATGTATATATATATGTATGAACATATACCATATACGTGTAAGTTTAGTTTGATTTTGTATTTGTTTGGCTGAAACTAATCGCAATCCTTTTGATTTTGTTGTAGGTGAATCTGAATTAGTTTCTGGAATTGAATGTTGAATACAGAAGTGGTGGATTTGCTTTAATTGTTATAACTGTATACGATAGAATTTTATTTATAAGAATATTATTTTGTGTATTTTTTTGGATGTGATTTATTTAATTTTTTATTTTATTTTAAGTAGACATTTGTTTCATTTGTTTTTATTTGAGTTCGTGGAAATGTTTTCCCGATTTCGTTATGATAAATTAATATATTTAGCGTGAAAACGTTTGTTACCTTTTTCATTAAATTATTTATTATTTTTTATTGGATTTAAATTATTATTAATTTATGAGGAACTACTCTGCAGGGAAAGCCCGAACAAGATATTAAGGTAGAATCGGTTCAGTAAATACTAGTCTTTTATCGCCAAAAACGAATCCGGCCGATAGTAACTAGATGCTCGCCTGTCCAAAAGCAGTGAAATTATTTTATTTTACTTTTCAAAACTACATATTTAGGCCGAATCGGTGTGGTATGGCGAAAAATAAAAGGAATTTTATCTTACTGTAATAGTAAAATTTTGTTACCTTAGGCCAAAGCGAATAATACAGCGTGGCGACGTATAACTGTTACCCAGGTTTTTTTGAGAAATAAAAGGGTCCTTTACAGATTTTGCGAAAAAAGTATTTTATTGATAATTTTCCACAGATTTTACTTTAGTTGAATTAATTAGTTTTTAAATTTTAATCCTTATTTACATTTGCCAGCAGTGTAAACTTTGAGAGAAAAGTTCATTTGGCACGCAAGTCTTTTTCAGGTGTATTTTTTCTTAGGCTTTGTATAAAAAAAGTACAAAAAAGAAAAAAACTGTATAAGGTTGGTCGAATGAATGACCGTCCTAGTCACCAGTTCCGAGTCTATTAGATTTTTGAGTATGAGGCCTTAGGTTGGACAGAAGGGGGAGTATAAGGGACTCAAAATGGAGAAAATTAGCCTATGGTTACAGAAGATATGGAATAAATTAACTGACGAAGACCTGCGTGCCAAATGAACTTTCCTCTCAAAGTTTACACTGCTGGCAAATGTAAATAAGGATTAAAATTTAAAAACTAATTAATGCAACTAAAGTAAAATCTGTCTAAAAATAACAATAAAATACTTTTTTCGCAAAATCTATAAAGGACTCTTTTATTTCTCAAAAATATCTGGGTAACAGTTATTCGTCGCCACGCTGTAATTGGCGAAATTGATCCAAATTGTACGAGTTTTGAAAATGAGGCTTTGGTTGCTAATATCTGGAGAATGCGTTAATTGGTAAAACCAAATCAAATTACAGATTATTAAATTTACTATTTCACGTTCTTGCATCATTTTTCAATAACATTACAGGTTGTCGAAATATTTAGAAAAACTTACGGAAACGATGATTTTCCCGTATGAATTTTCAATTCTTCACTTTTCAACTTTTAGTTCTCAAAATTGTGGCGAATTAAGTGAAACATACTAGACAGTCCAAGAGTAGGAATCGTCAATAAATAAATAGTAGCTTCAAACACATATGTATGTATGTACATATATTAAATAAACAAAACAACGCCCATTTTAAGTCTATTTATACATTCTCGAAAATTGGAGCGCAATAGTTTCATTAGTCACCGAAGAAGCACATTTTTCGCAGTTCCTAATTTTCCGTTATATGAAAGTAGGGGACATTCAATAAGTATTTAGAGGTAAATATTTTGGTTAACTTCATTATGTGAAAAAGTGACTGGGAAATCCTTTAGGGCATCATCGCGGCCAGCGTGGAATATTTACAGAACAGGAGCGCTGCTGTCCATTCGAACGACATGGCTGAATTTTAATTCGCTGCACTCTGTCTATATCGTCCCAAAGCTCATACAGCTCATCGCTAAACCATCTGCGGTATTCGCCATCGCCAACGCTTAAAGACCCGTAAATCTTTCGCAGAATCTTTCTATCGAAAACTCCAAGAGCCGCTTCATCAGATACTTCCATACACCATCGCAGGCATGATGAGGGACTTATAGAGTGTGATCTTTGTGCGACAAGAGAGGACTTTATATCTCAATTGCCTACTCAGAGCAACTTAAATTCCAGTAGTCGGGCATGGGTTCATCTGGCCATATTCTGCATACGAGCTGATGTTATTGCAACAAATACGTCTCGCTGCCCTCTTCAGATCCCTATAGCTGTCTGTTGTGATTGCTGCATTTCGACGTTACGCTTTCGTTGCATATTTGGGGGCACAGTTTTTGCTGCACAGTGGCGGGTGCGTATCTTGGCCACGTCTAAAATGCTGGAAGCATGTTTTCCGTCTATCACAATGTACTCGATTTGAGATCTCTTTTTTCGTTCTGGAGACAGCCATGTAGCTTGGTGGATCTTCTTATCCTGGAACTTAGTACTACATATTACCATGTTTCGGGCCCGGCGAAGTGGATTAGCCCCAGTCCATTTTTGGACGTTTCGTCGTGGAGGCTGAATTTTCGGACAGTGGCGCCACTCTGCCCTGTCCACCTTGGCATAAAAATCGCCGAGCACGATTTTGGTATCGTGTCGGGGGCAGCGCTCATATGTACGCTCCAAGCGCTCATAGAAGAAATCCTTGGACGCCTCGTCCTTCTCGTCCATGGAGGCATAGGCGCAGATGAGCGAGATGTTGAAGAATCTCGTTTTGATGCGAATTGTAGCTAGACGCTCGTCCACCGAGGTGAACGCCAGTACTCGGCGATGGAGCCTCTCTCCTGCCACGAATCCAACATCAAATTTGCGGTCCTTTACGCCGCAATTGTAGTAGAGGTCGAAAGGCTTACGCTTTCCTTGCATTGCCTCGTCCATTGCATTTCTTGGATGGCGTTGATGTCAACCTTTCTCTTCCCGAGGACATCAACCAGCTGGGAAGAGGCGCCTTCCCCATTAAGGGTCCCGATATTCCAAATTTTAAATCTAATTAACTAAGTAACTATATAAACTTAGTAAATCTTTGATATATTTTACTAAAAGTAACTGTTATAATTGAAGATTCCAACACATTTCTAAATAAAATAGAAAATTGTCCAAATCATCGCAACATTAAGCTCGTTGTTAGTTTCTTTTTGATTTAAAATATGTAAGATGTTTTCTAATTTATATGATTCGTCATACAATAACTACTTCATACCGTTGTTCATTATTTTCATTCAATTTCATTTATACTAGATCTCCACTTAACCTATGCCGCTCAATAGTTGAACTCTTACGCAGAAGAGTAATCAAAAATATCAGCGCACAAAAGTTCAATACACCGTAAAGGCGTAAACATTTGTTCGAGTCTCCAATACAATACATAAGTGCACTTACATACATAAATATTGACATACGAGCCGTAAAGCCGTTCACGTGGTGGATACAGTACAGTATATATGTGCATATGTACTTACATACATAGTATGTTTGTGTAGAAAATTACACGAATTCCCTTTCAACTGCACTCAAGTTTTATATTTACGGGCTAGTAAAAACAGAGCGAAAATATGTGAAAATATCACGACTTTCATAGAAAACATTTTATGCTCCATGACTAAAACTATATTATTATGGTTTGCTGTGTAGAGTTAATGTCCACTTAACTCTTCTTCTATTGATCGCTTATCTGTAGAAACGCACAGAGAGTAAACTACATACATATGTGCTTTCAACGGGTGCAAAAAAACTTTAACTGAAAAAGTTCATAGACACTGCTGCAAGCAAAACATAAAAATTTCATGATTCCTTTAAGCTTGAAAAGTATGAAAAAAAGCAAAGTTAGAAAAGGTTCAGTCAAAATAGATTAATGGAATGCCTTCAATAACAAGTAAATGTTATAGCTAAAACATTATAGACAAGATCTACATGAATGAAATAATGCAGAGACGCTGATGCTAAATATATTTTATTTAAAATCAGAGTAATCAGAGATTTCAGTTCATTTCTATCTGTGCCCACTAACAAACAACTGGCCTCACAGTGAGCCTGGCTCTTATCCGATATACGCACTTCTAACTATTCCACTGCGTCAGCTTCTCTAATCATACATATATATATTTAATATATTCGAGCAGCGTTTCTTAGAAACGGTTCTTTTCCTAAATCTGTCTTACGGTGAATAAATGATCCGAAATGAATTCACCATGTCTAAGCCACAGGTTTCAGTAACATCCCGCAGGTTGCAAACATGTCGCCTCCATAATTAGCTCTAAACATCGGCCACCAGCTCGCCGTGCTTCTTCGTTTAACCACTACCGGGCCGCATGCCTACAACTAAAAATATAACAACGAAATGAGAACCTCCTCCTTTTTTAAGG
>NW_023464753.1:0-10104 GCF_013731165.1 Rhagoletis pomonella
TCTTCCCTAGTACTAAATGCTGCTAAACTGCCTTGATCTGACAGCTGTTCATTTTTCATTACATTTTAACAACATTTGACGTCAAATATGACATAGTGAAAACCATGCTTAAAACATTTTGGCGGCAACATTATCAATATTCTGATATAGAGCCAGTGGCAATCGGTAATTTTTTCGGTATACGAATATCTATCAGATTCCATTTTGATTTTCATACTTTATTACCGCCCACAATATTTTGTCTTATCCTGAGTTTCGCCCGAAAATTGTCCATCCGCCCATAGTAAATACATGGGAACCAAAAGTGGAAAAGTGAACCGGTTCGGAAATAAATGAAACTCATGATAAGGCTGATTACACTTAGAAGCTGTCAAATTTTACCTAGCACATGAGCTAGATAAACCTCTGACGTTCGTATCCACCACGAAACTGTCAAATTTGTAAACTAGCAATTTTCAAAGATTTTTTTTTTGCTGTTAAGTCCGCTAAAAATACTTACAAAGGAGTCACGGCAACCCCGGGTTTTTTCTGATATTCCCCCTTGCACTGCGGCAAATTCCATTTGGAAGATTAGCGGGACTAGTCCAAAAGACGCAGTGCCCGTTATTCTTCCAAATGGAATATTCCCGCAATGCAAGGGTATAAAAAGCTGGCAACCCCCACACTCGGCAATTTACATTTTGTTCGACAACCGCTACAGTCCGGAACGGGTGAGAAAAAAAAAAACAAGTTCAGCAAATAAAAATTCGTAAAAATTAAAAATTGTGTGCGCGAAACAAAAAGGGAAAAATTTGACCATTACGAAAAAAAAGTTCTTTCCCTCTCCCAAAAGTGTAAGGATCACTGAGTGTTTTAGAAAAGTGTACCTAGTTTCGAGGTGCACCCCTGCCAGCATTTTCTATTGCGGAAGTTACTAATTCGACATGACATTTCTTTGGAAGTTATCGCCGATGATATCGCAATTTTTCGAAATCTTATCCGCTCTCGGGAAGAACTGTTCCACCAAGACGTCACGTCTTTATGATTCGAAAGCGATACTGCAATTAGAAACTACTTCGATAGTAATAATAGTAACTTGTGCAATAAAGTCGGAAGTGTTACATACGATTTTTGGGTGGTTAAAATTTTGTTAAAACGTAATGAGAAATTTGGGATACCTTTGAGCTTGCAACACAGTCGCAGAGTTAGGCTATTTCCATCCTGCTTTCGGCTAAGAGTACTAGCTCAAACGCACCAATATTTTATGTAATTCCAACCACATAAACATTTTAAAAAGCAGTTCCAAAACTTCATACCAAAAAGGCAATCATATAACGCATCTGGTTAAAATTAAACGAAATTGTATTATCTGTTATTCGAAGGTGATTATGGTGAAATTATAAATAATAATAATGATAATAGTAATAATAATGGTACAATTTCACCATGGAATATGAGTTCTTGAACGTCAATTGATAAATCCAAAAAGAATGGAGAAATTAAAAATATGTAGGTATAATTTTACTTGAATGAACTTCCAAAATTTGCTATGTTGATTTTCAAAGCTTTCATGAGTAAAAATCGTTCGAGCAGCTGTTAAGAAGATCGTAAGCAACAGAAATGTTTTCTGATTTTGTGAAGTGAGTTACTATCGCTTTGATAACTTCCAATAGTGACGAAGAAGTAACATCTTGGCTATAGGCGATAAAATTTTCTTCCAATTTCTGGCAGGGACAACTCCGTGCAGCATATACACACACAAACACACGTGTGAAGGCAAGTCTGGAAGACTATCCGGAGCAGCAGTACCGAAATCGGGGCCTAGCAACCACCACCACCAGCCACAGGTATTTAGAGCCGTACGGCAACCATCATCAGGACGAGCCAGGTAAGTCTTCTTCATTTGTAATTAGTGTAAGTGGTGGTTAAGCTGCTGTTGGTTACGCCAGTTTATTACAGTTGCCAAAGTAAGTTGGCGAACATTAAGGTTATTTGTACAATGATTTTGGGCATTTTCATATAAAGCAAAACTTTAAAATTCCCACGCAATAGGTTATTAATAATTGGGGTCGGTATATGCACCTTATGTAAGTTTTGACTGTGCTCTTTCTAACTAGTTAACTTTCTTTGCAGTCCCTTGATCCGGCCCAAATCACGTCACAACAGCAGCGCAACGGCAACGAATACGCGTAGCGCGCATACACCGATGTGCAACACGGCTGGGCACTACAGCAGCGCCACACGACCGCGCAATTTCGCGCAACGCGGGTGCCGCACTGGAAGTGCACCGCAGCAGACCTCATCCATCGGCCGCGCAATAGCGCGCAACACCGCTCACCCACGCGACCACGCGCAACAAGGGTGCCGCACTAAAAGCGCACCAAAAACAGCAGCACACCTACAGTAGCCACGTCCATCGAAAGCGCAATAGCACGCAACACCGCGCGACCAAGCGCAACACGGGTGCCGCACACTAGAAGTGCACCGTAGCAGCGCACACGACCGCGCAATAGCGCGCAGCACGGGTGCCGCACTAGAAGTGCACCGCATCAGCCCACGTCCATCGACCGCGCACCCACGCGACCACGCGCAATACGGGTGCCGCACTAAAAGCGCACCAAAAACAGCAGCACACCTACAGTAGCCATGTCCATCGAAAGCGCAATAGCATGCAACACCGCGCGACCAAGCGCAACACGGGTGCCGCACACTAGAAGTGCACCGCAGCAGCGCACACGACCGTGCAATAGCGCGCAACACGGGTGCCGCACTAGAACTGCGAAGCAGCAGCCCACGTCCATCGACCGCGCAATAGCGCGCAACACCGCGCACCCACGCGACCACGCGCAACACGGGTGCCGCACTAAGAGCGCACCAAAAACAGCAGCACACCTACAGTAGCCACGTCCATCGAAAGCGCAATAGCATGCAACACCGCGCGACCAAGCGCAACACGGGTGTCGCACACTAGAAGTGCACCGCAGTAGCGCACACGACCGCGTAATAGCGCGCAACACGGGTGCCGCACTAGAAGTGCACCGCAGCAGCCCACGTCCATCGACCGCGCAATAGCGCGCAACACCGCGCACCCACGCGACCACGCGCAACACGGGTGCCGCACTAAAAGCGCACCAAAAACAGCAACACAACTACAGTAGCCACGCCAGGAACAACCGCGCAATAACGCGCAACACCAATTGCACAACAGCAGCTGCAACATCCACGCACCTGCAACACCGCTCCAAAGCGGCATCACAACAACAGGACTATAGCGGCAACACCCGCATAAAATTGGCATCAGCAGCAACCACCAACAACGACAACATAACCAGCAGCGACCGTAGCAGCCGTACCAGCAGCAACAACAACAACAGCAGTGCCCCCACCAAGGCCTGCTGCAACGGTGGGTGAGTCCACAAAGTGCAAATTGTCATAGCTAGATTAACTCAGGACTTAACTTAAATAAGAAACTTGAAAAAAAATTTATTTAAATAAGAATTTTTATGTAAAGGTTTAGCTAGTGTAGACTTAATTTACGTAACGTAACCAAATATGTTGTCCAAGGCAATATAACTTTGTTCAGGAACTTTTTGATGCGGCTTATAGGTGACCAAGTGAAAAGAAAAAAATACAAAAACAAAATATTTTCATTTCTGGCTAAGTGACGTGTTAAGTAATCACTGGCGATTCCTACGTGGGTTAAGTTACGTCTACACTAACTGGGCTAGAAGGGCGACCTAGACAGAAAAAAAAATTAACATTTAAACACAAAAGGAAAATTAGATAGACCAAAAACTTAAATAATTTCATATACATATGTAGATGCGTATATGCACATAAACATACATACAAATGTATGTACATATATATATAAGAAAAAGAAAAATATTTAATTATAAATATTTTTAAATTAACTTAACCATATTGTAAAACCCGAAATATTTTAAAGGAAAAGAAAGTAAAATTAGAGTAGTGAGAATATAGGAACAGAGAGTTAATTAAAATTGGTTCGAATTAGATTTAAAATCGAAGCAAATTAACAATTAGGATAGGACTACAAATGGTATAAACAGGAATAAGGATTTTTTTTGTGGAGATGAAATGGTTGAAGTACAACATATATACGTTTAAATAAACAAATAAAAACCAATTTTTAACGAAATAAATCGAAATACATATATATAAATAAAAAGACTAGTATACATTACATCAAAATTAAATGAAGTTAACTTAAACTTAGGCAATTTAAATAAAATAAAATAAAATAATAATAAACTAAATAAAATTGAATTAAAATCGAATTAAATAAAAAACCAAACAAAACAAAACTAACCGAGACTAATTAATTAACTAAAAACTTTATTAACCAAAACTTAAAGAAAATGTAAATTAAAATAAAATAAGGCCACTATCTAACAAATAACAATATAAATGTTTAAGCCTGCAGCTTAAGTTTTAGTATACAAACCTCACCGAGAGATGTCGCTGCTGATCACTCGCTGACAGGACTCGTTACGTTATCTCCCTTTTGGCACGACAGCCAGCGACATCTCAGGTGAGTCAACTCATTTCTATACATTTTCTCTTTACTCAATAAAACTTGAATTTTGTATAATACACGAAAACCTGGTTTCTCTATACCTTTGGAGACTAGGGAACTCGTAAATAGTAAGTAAAAGATTATCTCAAAGAATCGGCTCCCCCATTGATCCCCATTGCCGGAATCACGAGGATTTCCGGCCCCTAACTTGCCCCGCTCGAAGATGGTCCTTCGAGCCGGATCTTTAAGATAATCTTTTTTTTGTTCATTAATTTTGCGATTTTTTAAAAGTAATAACTATAATTATCTCAATAAAAATATACTTAACAAAAATTAACAACTCTCGTCAAGTCCCATTGGTAAAGTTTTATTAGCACACACCATTGTGAATGAGCCCGCATGAAAGAAGCAGCATTTGACATTTCATGCAGCCGGCCATTTGTAAAGCACAAATAAAACCAACTAGTGCCAGCAAAGGAGGATAAAAACTAAAAACTCAACAAAACAGGAAAAAAAAGGAACTTGTTCCGGCAATCCACGAGTGAGGTAATGTATATATACATTAGGCCGGGTCGATTTGTGGGGAGGCAAAAAAATCGCCCATTGCTCTGTGAAAATCATATTCTAGGGATCAAAATAAGAAACTTTGCCGAAGGAACCATACCTCTAAAACGAATTCTGATGTCCCCCAATTTGGGTCGAACTTTTGGGTAGGGGCAAATTTTGAAAAATCCCACTTTGACCCATTTAGAGTGCTCCAATCGAGTCCAAATGTATGACCGACCCCCACTAACTTTGGAGGCCCGACCCACCGATGCCAGTGGCACACCCCCTGGAACCCCCCTGGGGGTTCACCATACAAACATTTCAAAAAATCGCCGGTTTTGCACTTTACATGAACAAATCAGCGAAATGCCTATGTTTTTTCTTTTTGGAGTTTATTTTTCTCTTTAGAAATTTATTTAGTCAGAACATATGTAAATGAAAAAATTAATTTAACTTAGTAATAGAAAAGAAATTAAAAAAAAATTATTAGAAATTAGCGTTTTTACAACCCTAGTTGTGTGGGTTTTTTATTCAACCGTTTTAAAAAATGAAGGTATCACTGTGACACAATTGCAAATCGGAAAATTGCTTGTGTCCGTTTTTTAAGACACAGCTGCATGTCGTAAACTTACTTGTGTAGTTTTTTTATAGCACCTACTTAAAAAATGAAGGTTGTTTTTACAACCCTTTTTGTGGGTATTTTAAGGCACCTTCTTAAGAAATGCGCGTTTTTTGCAACCATTTTAACAATTAAGGTATCACTGGAATGCACCGCAACCCTTTTAAACAATGAAGGTATCACTGTGACACAATTGCAGATCGTAAAATTGCTTGTGTTGTTTTTTTTTTTAAGCCACCACAAGACACAGCAGGTAGAATTGAAATTACCATTTCATTCTTATTACCTCGTCTCGTAGACCATATATAACGCAACAGTTTTTGTGAATGCATTAAGTCGTTGTGAAGAACTCAAAGTGTGAAGTGCTAATTTCAGATAAAAAAATATTTCAAAAAAATAATAAGTGAAGTGACCATTCCAAATCAAAAAGTTTACAATGAATCCACCATCCTCTACACCGCAAGATGAAGCAACTACATCAACAACTATCGAAAACCCAATGAGTCATATACCCAAGCATGATGTTACTGTTTTTGGTGTGTCTACTGATTTAACTGATCTTAATTTACTAACCCATCTGGATATCTTGAGATATTATTTTTACTTAAGCGAACGTGCTAAAACAGAACAAAAAAAGTTTTCCCATAAATCATTCACTATTCAAGTACAAGATAGGTTGATTGGAATTTGGGAAAAACTTGGTATGGAAATAATGCTGAAAAAAAGTGTATTTAATAAATTGAATAATTTGCTTGACAAGTATCAAGAGCAAATCAAGAGAAGAAACAACACCCAACAATTTACAGAGTATGTAAAATCTCTGGAAACAATTTTTTACATTGGAACATGTAAATGCGATTTGAAGGCAGCTCCATGTGCATGCGGCTGGGTTCCCGAACGCCTCAAAGAGTTCATGCACGATCAACATAATCAGAGAAGACTAACAATGGATGCATTTGTGATGGAAACTGAAGAGCAAGGAGCAACGTCTATGTCATCAATGCCAACATACCAAGATCCCGATGATTCAACATACGCACCGCCACCGGTTCAAGAAGATATGGATAGAAGCACAAGTTCACAATACACAGAGAGATACGATTGTTTTAACTTTGCCTTGGTATGTGACAGATTTGGTGTGCCTGACAGAGTAGCATCAGCATTGGGAACCGCTCTTTTGCAAGATTTTAAAATTAAAGATAAGCATGGGAGACCTCTCATCATGGATAAATCGAAAGTTCGCAGAGAAAAAGAGAAATGCAGACAAGAAGTGCTTCGCAAACGGTTAGATGATACCAATTTGTTAGCGCTTTCATTCGATGGCAGAAAAGATGATACTTTAACGATAGATAAAATTGATGAGAAGTATCATACTAGGATGGTAAAAGAACCTCATCTTGTTATTTTGAGAGAACCCAATTCTGAATTGATTGGTTACGTAAGACTGGAACATGACACCGCTGAATACAAAACAACCAAATTAAATGGTTTTTTAAACGATAAAAATATATCACTGGATGCATTAATTGGAATATGCACTGACGGTGAGCCAACAAACACTGGCCCACACGGTGGAATTATACGACGATTCGAATTGCTGTTAAAAAGACCATTGCATTGGTTCGTTTGCCTTCTACACTTCAACGAACTTCCGTTTCGGCATTTGTTTGAAGCTTTGGATAAATCAACCAGCACTGGACCAACCAGCCGGAAAACTGAGCCGTCAAATCGAAACTTGTGAAACTCTTCCGGTAAGTTATTGCTATCACTCATTTATTATAATTGTCAACCATTTTTAATTATTTTATTATTATATATTTTCAGGTGGTGGACGGCTTCCAGAAAATTGAGTTGCAAAATATGCCCCCTGCTCCAGAAAAAATTGAATTTTCCACCGATTCGAAGTACTTATACGACATGGCCCATGCAATTTCTAGCGGCGTGGTTCCGGTGGATCTGGATAACATCAAACCAGGGAAAATTGTACATTCTCAGATGCAAATTTAAGAATTCTGGTTGAATTTATAATTAAATGTTATGTGCCAATGTACTTCAATATCAAGTATTACAGCTCTGTCGTGTACGGCAGTGCATTATTTTTCAAGTTCATTGGCTGGTCACGATTTCTAGAACCTCGTTTACGCAAAATTGTCAATCAAGTAATTAAAGATAATTCATATTATGCGCATTCGGAAAATATCTTGTTATCAATGTTGTTTGATGATAGCAAAGAAAAGCGCGACTGTGCCATCAAGAAAATTCTACGCTATCGAACGGATGTTGACGAGCCAATGGAACTTTGAGTTTATAAAAAACCAGATATAAACTTTAATTGCACAAGTTATACGGAAATGATCAATTTGAATGATATAAATATCGTATTTGAACCACCATTCACGCGAAGCATTCCGTACGATACATTGAAAGAATATTTAAATCAAGATGATCCACCGTTTAATGATCCAAAAATTCCATCACACATACAAGGAACGGAACGACATGTTCAATTGCTAGCTAGCGTTTCCAAACGGGTTATACCGGAAAATGTAGAGGCTGTTATGGCGACGACATTAGAGAGCCGTGCGAAATTGCCAAGACTTGAAAGTAAAAAAGAATTCAAACAATAATTTTTTTTAGTTTCTTTTCTATAACTCACTTAAATTAATTTTTTCATTTACATATGTTCTGACTAAATAAATTTCTTAAGAGAAAAAATAGATATTATTATAAATAAATAATAAATATTATTATAAATAAATAAATAAAAATAAAGAAAAAACATAGCCATTTAGCTGATTTTTTCATGTAAAGGCCAAAAATGGTGATTTTTTGAAATGATTGTATGGGGAACCCCCCAGGGGAGTTCCAGGGGGTGTGCCACTGGCATGGGTGGATCTGCCGTCCAAAGTTAGTGGGGGTCGGTCATACATTTGGACTCGATTGGATCACTCTAAATGGGGCAAAGTGGGATTTTTCAAAATTTGCCCCTACCCAAAAGTTCGACCCAAATTGGGGGACATCAGAATTCGTTTTAGAGGTATGGTTCCTTCGGCAAAGTTTCTTATTTTCATCCCTAGAATACGATTTTCACAGAGCAATGAGCGATTTTTAAATCGACCCGCCCTAATATACATATATATATATTGGTGCAAATAAAAATTAAAAAGACACCAAAAAGTGCTAAATAAGTGAAAGTCCCTGATTAGCAGGGTAGTGTAAGTGTGAATAAAAAGTCCCTGAAACGCAGGGCACAAAGAGCAAATCGCCAAAAAGTGCAAGTCCCTGATTAGCAGGGCAGTGAAAGTGCGGTAAAAGACTCTAAAAAATCAGGGCAACAAGCGAAAAGTGCTACAAATCGCCAAAAAGTGCAAGTCCCTGATTAGCAGGGCAGTGAAAGTGCGGTAAAAGACCCTAAAAAATCAGGGCAACAAGCGCAAACTGCAACAAATTGAAAAAAAAGGTGAAAGTCCTGATTAGCAGGGCAGTGAAAGTGTGGTGAAAGTCCCTGATTAGCAGGGCAGTGAAAGTGCGGTAAAAGACCCTAAAAAATCAGGGCAACAAGCGAAAACTACTACAAAGCGCCAAAAAGTGCAAGTCCCTGATTAGCAGGGCAGTGAAAGTGCGTTAAAAGACCCTAAAAAATCAGGGCAATAAGCGCAAACTGCAACAAATCGCCAAAAAAGTGAAAGTCCTGATTAGCAGGGCAGTGAAAGTGCGGTGAAAGTCCCTGATTAGCAGGGCAGTGAAAGTGCGGTAAAAGACCCTAAAAAATCAGGGCAATAAGTGCAAACTGCAACAAATCGCCAAAAAAGTGAAAGTCCTGATTAGCAGGGCAGTGAAAGTGCGGTGAAAGTCCCTGAGTAGCAGGGCACTGAGCGATAAGCGCAAAAAAATCAGCTTGCTAGTGAAAGTCCTGATTAGCAGGGCAGTGCAAGTGTGGTGAAAGTCCCTGATTGGCAGGGCAGTGAAAGTGCGTGAAAATCCCGAAAAAAAGCAGTGAAAGTGCGGTAAAAGACCCTAAAAAAGCAGGGCAACAAGCGAAAACCGCAACAAATTGAAAAAAAAAAGTGAAAGTCCTGATTAGCAGGGCAGTGCAAGTGTGGTGAAAGTCCCTCATTAGCAGGGCACTGAGCGATAAGCGCAAAAAATCAGCTTGCAAGTGAAAGTCCTGATTAGCAGGGCAGTGCAAGTGCGGTGAAAGTCCCTCATTAGCAGGGCACTGAGTGATAAACGCAAACAAAAAAAAATTATTATACAATTTTATAATTTTATACTAAATCGACATCTCAGTCTCTTTCGCAGGATCGAGGCAAGACAGCAAAAGAGCAACAATACAACTAGGCCCCCCCCCCAAGTGGTCCACCGCGGGAGCAACAATACAACTAGGCCCCCACCAAGTGGTCCACCGCGGGAGCAACAA
>NW_023464754.1:0-10101 GCF_013731165.1 Rhagoletis pomonella
ACGAATAAATAAAAAATAATAAATAATAAAACGAAGAACGGTTTATTTGCATAGTCCTATTTAGAATATTTGCAAATCAAGATTTCTCAAATACCTTTCCTTTAGTACCCATATTGTCACATTTCATCTATTTTATCAATTTAATTGAGTTAAATTTTCAAACATATTTTCGACTGAAAGTCTTCTTAAAACTATTTAGTTTATTACCCACATTGCAATATTTCGTTTATTTAATCAATTTAACTGAGCTAAACCTTCAAAATAGGTTGCGACCCACCTCAAAAATTTTTCCAGCAGTCATGTTTTTTAAACCTCTTTAATATGATACCTATATTGTAATGAATCATTTATTTTTATCAATTAAATTTAGTTAAATTTTCAAACAGGTAACAACCCTCAAAAATATTTTCGGCTGTAAGCTTTCTTAAAACTCTAAAGTTTAATACCCACATTGCAATATTTCACTTATTTATCAATTTAACTGAGTTAAATTTTCAAATAGGTTGCAACTCTCCTCAAAAATATTTCCAGCAGTTATCTTTCTTAAACCTCTTTAATTTAATATCTATATTGTAATATATCATTTCGTTTATCAATTAATTGCGCTAAATTTTTTAACAGATGGCAACCCTGCATTTATTTTATTAATTTTACTGAGTAAAAATTTTCAAAGACGGTCTTTAATTTGATACCAATATTGTAATATTTCATTTATTTTATCAGTGTAGTTTAGTTAAACTTTCAAACAGGTGGCAACCCTAATCACACATATTTTCGGCTGTATGCCTTCTTAAAACTCTTCAATTTGCTACCCACATTGCAATATTTCATTTACTTAATCAACTTAACGGAGTTAAAATTTTAAATTAGGTGGCAACCCTCCTCAAAAATATTTCCATCAGTCATCTTTCTTAAACCTCTTTAATTTGATATCCATATTGTAATAATTAATTTATTTTGTCAATATAATTGGGTTTAAAAATTTTAAAATAGGTGGCAACCCTCCATTTTTTTTGCGGTATCATTGGTTCTGGTATTATACCGAACAATACAAAAATAAAATTATTCAAATCGGTTCAGCCATTCTCGAGTTTTGACGACCGTGACATACGAACACAACATTTTTAACCGACTTCCAAAAAAGGAGGAGGTTATCAGTTCGTCGGAATATTTTTTTTTTTTTATGTATGTTACCGCATAACTTTGGACCACGTCAACCGATTTCGATAATTCGTTTTGCATCGGAAAGGTAGTGTCTCAGAGGTGGTCCCATACTAATCTGGTTAAGATCCGATCAGCGGATCATGAGATGTATATATATATATATTTTTTTTTTTTATATGGGAGTTGAAGTCGGTTTTTTTTGCTAAAAATTACTTGTTATTAATATAAATACATAAATAAATAAATAAACGAGAAGGCGAAGACAAAAAGAGAATAAAAAAATTTCCCGCAGTGAATTTTCAGATTTTTAAAACGGTGTTGTAATTTAATTTTTTAAATTTAAATAAAGCATGAAGACCCCATGGAATAAACGAGTAGATAAAAAATATATAACGGTAAAACTGGCACATACATAAATATATGAAAGAATGAACTCAGGCGACGCCTCCAGCCATTGTGTGTCACAGATTTAAGTTATCGATGGAATTTTTTTTTTCATCCCTCCCCCCTAAGCCAAATCCTGGCTACGCCGCTACGCCGTAATTTGAGTTTAACTTTTTCATCATTTCGTTTGATACTCATATTGGGGTAATTTGTTTAACTTATTAAATAATTTGATTTTGATTTTCTTACATACATTCATATGGCACAAAACTAAAACCATATTACACATCTACAGCTCTTTCAAGCTCTTTCATTTGACAACTACCTCCTTTTTGAAAATCGAACGAACGATACAGATTTTATGACATGGTGTTAAATATGTAACGCAAATATCTCCGAACTCGATTAAGAAGTTTCACTTCAAAAAATTTTTGGAAAATTCGACAAAATTCGAACTAAATCGAATTTGCACCACCAAATTTCGAATCGAATAATCGAATGGTTGGGCAATGTTCTGTTAAGTTTGGTTTTTGATTCATTTCCTTTTTTAGTATTTTTAACTTTTGGCTTTTAAGCGAGCCACGCTAAACGGATTATGGCCTCAAGGCCTATTTTTATTGATGAGACAAGTTAGAAAAAACGAGGCAATGCTGCCGATTCTTGATTCAAAACAAGTATGTTTATTTCAGTGCACAAACACTGCTTTTATAATAAATTTTACATTTCTCCTTAAATCTAAGACACTCCCACTTTTCAGTTACTTTTCCAACATTTTCATATTGTGACCAAACACAATTTATTATATTTTTTTTTTTTTTAGTTTTGCATTTTCTAAATGTTCTTGTGGTAAAGTCTCAATGCTTTTCTTTTACTCTAATTCAATTTATATTGACTTTTCATATATTGAGAAATATCAATTGTGAAACCAATCGTTTCACAGTTGCTCTACAGAGTTCATCGTCTTCAGAAAATACAACATTAGAAATGTCTTCACAAAAGTGACCCACATGTGCAAGCTGCAATATGATCGTTTCGACAAAGCAAGTGGCCGCTAACGCTTTGCCCAATTTGTGACATATATATGAGTCATAACTCTTTTTTGCTTGCATTCTTATTATATAATATTGCAGTCACATGTGTGTTTACATTACTGACCTTACTTACTAATTATTTGTAGACACACAACAGTTCGAAATTCGGAAAAAATCGAACTTCAACCCCCCATTACCCATCCCTAGTGCTTAAGTCAATAAATTTTGTTATAACATCATTCACGCTTTTAATGTACCCGCTTGTAGTAGCAGTTTTGCCTTCTCAGACTTTGAATTTTTAGTTAATGATTTGATAGCTGTATTTGTTGCGTGATTTTGTGCAGTTTGAGATGGTAAACCATCTGATATGAATGCTAATTCTAGTTGTTCAGTGAGTTGTTCTATTTCCTTTACGTATTCATTTGTGGATTTGCTACTCTGTTTTGCTGCTAACAGCTTTGACGTAACCGATTGTGTGGATTCGCCTTTGACGGAAGCTATTAATTTTGTTTTTATTTGTGCTTTCTGTTGTAATTATATTTCTAGCCAAACTTATTAATTTGCTTTTGATTAAGGTGACTGCTACATTTTCATGTTCACTTTTTACTAGTGTTACTAAGTCTATTGCATCTAAGAATCTCTGTAAATTTTCGAATCTACCATCGAAGTCTGGTAGTAGCTTCGAAGCTGTATTTAAAAGTTTTGCAGTCGACATTGTTTCTGGTTGCTTTACTATATTTTGGTCTATATTTTTGTAATGTTTCTATTAATTCTAATATTTCTGAAGATCCTGTCTGTTCCTCAAATTTTATATCCATAATGCCTAAAATGTCGTTTGGTATGGTTACTGAAATTTCTAGTCTTTTAAATAGCACGTCTAACTTTGTTTTTTAGCTTTTGTTGAATGTCTGCTATTAATGTTTGGTGTTGAATTGTCAACAAATTGTATATTTCTGATAAGTATGACGGTATTTCGTTATGACAGCTAACTAGGATTTTTAAATGTTTAATTCGTATTTTTCCTTTCGGTAGTTTTGCACGATTTATACACTTGTATGATTTTTCAAATTCTTCTTTCCAATTTTTCAGCTGTTCATAAATTTCAGTCCATTTTGTATTTGACATGTCTTAACATGGTTTAGGTTTAGGAATTTTACTCATTATTAAAAAACATACTGCAAAATTGATTTAAATCCGTTTGTAGTAATGGAATGTCAAATAAGTATTAAATTTTTACATTGATGTTGAATTTATGTTGCTTAAATTGAATAAAAGGTAATAAAATAAATGAATACATAAATTAAATTTATTAACTTAGCTTTCTATTCGATTGCTGATTTGATTGTTGCTTGCTGGCTGCTGTTGATGATGCGAAGCTTAAAGCTGTATTCACTCCCAGAAATGTGAGGGCATCGGCGCCTCCGAGATAGGCACTTCTTCTTTTTCAGATATATTTTAGTTAGAGATGATTTAAAAGTTTATTTTCATTGTTGTTTTTTTTTTTTCAATTTTATGACGATTTGCGTTTAGTTCTTTTTCTTTTAGTTTTCAAGTAATGTTTTTGTAATTAATTTTTGAGAGCATGGATGACTTCTTGTAAGGTCATAGGTTCTTCATATGTTTCGCTGGTATCACTAATGCTTCTTCTGGATCTATTTCGTTATCGTTATCCATCGTGATTTACAAAAGTTTGTCTGATTTTGAAATTGTTTTTTTTTTCGTTTAGATGCGGTTTGTCATTGACCGCCTAATTGTATTTTTTACTGCAACATACACCGCGATTAAGGCTTTAACAATTATTACGAGTGTAACTTCTCTGTTGTTGTGCACTTTCCTCGTATTTTCTTCCCAATTGTTTGTACACATCCTCGATATGTGTCTGTTCTGTATATTTTTCTACTGCATTTTTATTTGTTTCCTTTCCGACTTCCTACCCGGAAAACGCAATCATCAGAACACTTAGCATTCTCGTCCACTAAGCCAGTGTGGTAAATCGTAATTTAACTGTGTAATAACGCGCGCACTTTCGTTTCATCGCGGTTTCAACGATGTAAAATTTTATATTTATTATAATTTTTTTTATAAACTCTGGTATAAGGTCTGGTAGGAACGCCATGAAATGCTAGCTATTGACTCCCGAACGAAACGCATTAAAATAAACACTTCGATTTAATTTTACAGTTTTATTTAAAGAAAAGAGAGATCCCGACGAGCGACATCAACTCCTCAACGTTCAAAGTATTCTGCATAACTATACTTAAGTTCTACGCTTACGCCTCTATGCTTAACATAATGATGCACGTTGGGTGTTCCACTTAGGGTTCGATCGCCGTCACTCAATTCCTTGCTCAATCATCGCACTCTAAGTGTGTCATCAGAAACTGGATCTACATTTCGTTATTCTTGCATTGCCTGTTTGCACTGCGCTTAAGGCGGTGACTCAAAGTGTCGAAATGCCTGCGCCTCTTTGTTCAAGTGCATTGCCATTAACTGTGTAATTTATGCGAGACGTTTTTAGTGTCAGAGTCGCTGACAGAAATAGAGGTCAATCCGAATATGGGTTAGCGTTGACAGCAATCCGATATTTGACACTGCTTTAAAAATACAGGGCCGCTTTAAGGTTTGAGTGATCTGAGTGACGATTATCTTGGCAGGCGCTTTCAGTAACATCCGCGAAGCCTTTCCAATCAGCTTTAGAAAAGTTGAATTGCCGTGCAGCTTCGTCTCTTGGATCGCAGCTATTAATATTCCGTGCCGACCCATGAAGACAGTTATCTCCTCGATCTTGCTCTGAATCCGTTACAGTTAAATTGTAAAATCTTTGTGTGCCTAGGGAGACTTATTGGGATGTGGGGTGTTAATGACGTGTGTTGCCGGGCCGCCACATGCTGTGCTTGCTGCTGCTGAGGCTGTTGCCCTGTGGTGATAGTGGGCGGCGTCACAGTTGGAGATTGCGACCGAGCAGCACAGTATAGGCCCCCATAGTCCCTCGTCCAATCTCGCGTCCTAAAGTGACACCAGCCAAGGCAAGTATGCACTTGACTAGTGTCACATTATGGAAAATTTGGATATCCATATGTTTTCGTTACACTGGTTACACACGACGAACATATCCGCGCACATGTGCGCCAACATGCTCGCTGTCGTTTGCTACAGACGGTGAGCGTCTCATAAGTAATTTTGTATTCAAAGCGTAAACATGGAAAGAAAAGACGCGGATGATGCAATTGAAACACGTATGACTTAGGTTGTTTTATGTATGTGTTACTTAAATTTATTTATATTTTACTTGTATATATGTACATACATATACATATAGTAATTTAGCCTCATTTATCAAAATTCAATTAACGCACATGGCTTGGACGCATTTATCCGCGATGTGCACACTGCAAGCATTACCACAAAATGAGGTTGTTGTTTTTGTTTCCAATGCGATGCTCGAAAACCACGCTAAAAACGACGAGCATGCTCGCCCTTCAAACGATGAACATGCAACGCAAGCCGAGCATGTGCGCGGATATGTTCGTCGTGTGTAGCCAGTGTTAGTAATCCAATCAACACCCGTATCACAGCACCCGATTTTTAGAAGTATCGATACTGAGTACTCCAAAGTGCTCAGTAATGACCAAAAAACTCGAAAGTACTCAGAACCTAAAAGAACTCGAAAGTACTAAGTATAAATGTTTGTACTCAATTTGAAGTTTCAATAGTTTTCAAGTAGCCATTCATTTGACGTAATTTGGGATTAATATATTAATTTGAATAAAGAGCGGCCAGCTTGTGAGATTTCTACTCTAATTATTGAAATGTTACCAACAAGTGTGTATTTAAAGAAAGTACTCAGTACTCTGAAAAATACCCGATCCTTAAAAGTATCGATACCAAAGAACTCAATCCTCAAAAGTATTCGATACTTCACTACTTTTGATACAAGCACTTGTACTTCACACGAATAAAAGGCGCATTTATATAAGGTGGTGTTGTTTCATCAGCTGTGAGTAGCGATTGATAGTCAAAATTTTGTATTTCGCTAGTGAGTGAGTGAAAGCGTGAAAGTGTTTTTATTTTCTGTCGCCCTTTTTCCTTCGGGGAAGAATAGCTGAAATTTGACAATGGCCCGATAAAATCAAAAACAAAATACAAGTAATTGTTGTATTGGTTGAATCGATACCACCTTATATATATTCGCTTTGCACGAATCATTGCAACGAATCTTGCAGCGTAAGGAAATGTTCGTACGTATATATTCATGCATGTACGTATGTACCAGGGTTGTTGTGAATATTCGCATTCGCATTCGCAACTTTGGAGCTTCCACATTAATTTTAGCATTCGCATTCGCTTTCACATTCGCAATAATCAATGCGGAGCTTTTGCGAACGCGAACATTGTGCAAGTGCACTGATAAAACGTATATCTGGCAAAGAAAATGACAAATTGTAGCCAATATTTTTTGCCTGTGGAAATGCTACGTCTTTCTTTGTAATTTAAAGTCAAAGAGTAAGATCCTTCAATAGGTATTTCGGAAATGTTCAAGGTCTACCTATAAAGATATAACCTTTAATTAGATAATGGTCTGAATCTGCATTCTTCTCGTAACTTCGCATAAATTCCAAACTGTCAGGTGAAAATCTCTTGAATGCATTTTGTATGTATCCCATTACCCAGAAAATTAGCGATCAGTAGAGTTTAGATTTTGCCTCACGTTTCCTTAAGTGACATTTCCATTGCAGTGGTACCAATAGCAATATTTTTACAGAGATGCATGGAAAGTATATTAGGGGGATTCACGACTCGATTAATGTAATTTTGGGGACAAGTAAAGAATAGGGCCCGTTGAACTAAAAAAAGAAAAAAAGTGAGCATGACCGGCCATGATTTTGATTGAATACATTTAGAACATGAATACATAAGGAGGGTAAACGTAGAATTTTCAATATTTTCAAAAGCTTATATTTTGAAGAATTTTTAACCAATTTTAAAAGTATGGATATGGTTGGAAAATAGAAAGTCTTTAGATATTTTTGTTGAGCTTTGTACCACGATTGTTTATTTGGAAAAATTTAAAAAGCAACAAAGTCTAAGCGGTAGAAGTTATAGCAGCTATTTCGGAGATCACCACATCTCCTCATCAGACTTCTTTTTTCTAGACTTCAGCAGGGATCGAACCTGCGTAATCGATGTTCAAAGTCAGAAGCGTTAACCACTGAGCTATGTACATCCCGTAAACTCTTGTTGCTAATTCATTTTCCTTATTCAACCAACTTCTATCAAGTGCAGCTGATTTGCCGCTATTTAAACTCGACAGCGTGGTTGTTGTCAATTCTATACATCCATTTGTTTATTCCTAATAACAATCGTGGTACAAAGCTCAACAAAAATATTAAAAATAAAATGTTACAATAACATTGACAAATACATAGTTTAGTAAGAGCCTGCCTGAAACTATACAAAAAAGCAAATAACAAAAATACCTTTAAATATATGATTTATAATAAAAAAATCTTTGGTAATATGATTTTATATCTTAAAAGAAAAAAAGCTCTACAGGCGAGCATTTGGAAGAAAATAGCGCGCTATTTTTTATTCAAAATATTCATTTTATATTAAAATATCAATACAGTTGTTTTATTTCGCTGTTGGCATTTGTCCTTAAACCTAACTATATAAAATTGTATATCAAATGAAACGTATTTGTATGCTCTTTCTAGTAAATATATCGTTTAATATATGTAATTTATTGCGTATTTTTTTAATAAAAACATACGTATTTCATTTACAAATTTTGACACATATTGTATTGAAAATTATGTCAAACTGGGAAGAACTTTAGTGTCGACTTAATTTGGACTAAACATATACGCCATTAAAACCCACATAAATGAATTTTTCCCTAAACAAATCTATTTACCTAAAGAAACCAAAAATCAGCTGGTTTTGTTCAGACACCATGAATTGCGTCGATGCATAAGGTTGGTAGTACTGATAAATTTGGTTGCATGCGAAGCATAATCAGCCTGAAGTTTTGTAAAGTTGTGTTACATTTAAGAAGTTGTGCGAAGTTATGTGAAGTATGCATAATCAGACCTTAAAAGTTATGTAACTATCAAATATAATTTGCCGAAAGTCTGTTGAAAAAAACTGGATGCATCGCTAGCGGTGAGTAATTGATTGTTACTACGTTTATACGCACGTATTATTTGCAAATAACAATTTGCAAAATGGTAAAATTTGCCGTATAAACGCTGAGTTAAATTTTTATTTTGCAAATAACTAAATCACGCAAAAAAGTATTGATTAGTGGTACTATTTGCAAATAAGCGTAAGACGCCGCCATTCTTAGGTTTATTTTCTTTTTCGATGGTCATCTTATTACCTTTTTATAATCAAGACGTTGCCATTGTTAACTTTATTTTCTTTTTCGATGGTCATATTATTGCCTTTTTATAATAAGGCAATATTAAAAAAGCATTTTGCATCATCGAATAAACAGTGAGTTAGGTATGTGCAAATTATTTTTATTTGCAAATAGCTTACGTATAAGCGTAGTATGTGACTGTCTGCAACTAGGAAAAGTCGAGCTCAGCTAATTAAAAAACGAATTACAAGCTATTCATTACAGGTGAACCTTTTCAAGAAGTCACCCGGGAACCAGTGTTGCCATCTTTTCATTTTCAAAAAGCACCAAAAACTTGTAAATAAAAGCGTTTTATCACACTAAAAGCACCAAATTTTTTTGAATCAAAAGATGCTTTTTTTATAACAATTTGTGTTTAACAAAAGCAAAAAATTAACAATATTTACAAGAATACATACATAAATCAATACACAAAATTATTTCGCTCATAACGATTGAATAGCTTCTACACATGCTATGATGACTCATACTTACGACGTAATATCGAACCGTGCTTTTGGAAATTTAAAGTTAGGATATCTCAAAATTCTAGTGCTAAGAAATTGTGCGGCCAGATTTGGATTCAGCACCAAGAAACGATGTTTTTTACTCGGGTGGTAAAAAAATCAAAATTTGTACAAATAATTAGAAAAGAAAAAAAGAAATACTTAACTTACGGGAATAGAATTCAACAAGATGGGTTTGTAACTTCAGCTTTTTTCAATCATGGTTATATTTGAGTGCATTCAAATTTGTAGATTCTTGTAAATTCAGTGCTGCCACAGCTTTAAATATTTCAGGTTTTACCTATCTTGGAGGAATTTTAGTTCAGAACAAAAGCACTAAAAAAGGCACTAGGCACTAAATATTTTTTTTTTTTGCGTTTTAATTTTCAAAAAGCACTAAATCTAGTACTTAAAGCACGAAGTTGGCAACTATGCCGGGAACTAAACAGATCTGAGACCTTCATCGTCCGTGATTCCAATAATTCAAATTAATGGGTAGGTTCAGAAGGCGCAGCAGTTGAGCCCAACCGTTGCTAACAAAATCAGTGATCGTTATGCGTCTTCTGAAGGGTTTGATACATTAGCTGTCAAATTTAACTCTCAAAGTTATACACCA
>NW_023464755.1:0-10101 GCF_013731165.1 Rhagoletis pomonella
ACGAATAAATAAAAAATAATAAATAATAAAACGAAGAACGGTTTATTTGCATAGTCCTATTTAGAATATTTGCAAATCAAGATTTCTCAAATACCTTTCCTTTAGTACCCATATTGTCACATTTCATCTATTTTATCAATTTAATTGAGTTAAATTTTCAAACATATTTTCGACTGAAAGTCTTCTTAAAACTATTTAGTTTATTACCCACATTGCAATATTTCGTTTATTTAATCAATTTAACTGAGCTAAACCTTCAAAATAGGTTGCGACCCACCTCAAAAATTTTTCCAGCAGTCATGTTTTTTAAACCTCTTTAATATGATACCTATATTGTAATGAATCATTTATTTTTATCAATTAAATTTAGTTAAATTTTCAAACAGGTAACAACCCTCAAAAATATTTTCGGCTGTAAGCTTTCTTAAAACTCTAAAGTTTAATACCCACATTGCAATATTTCACTTATTTATCAATTTAACTGAGTTAAATTTTCAAATAGGTTGCAACTCTCCTCAAAAATATTTCCAGCAGTTATCTTTCTTAAACCTCTTTAATTTAATATCTATATTGTAATATATCATTTCGTTTATCAATTAATTGCGCTAAATTTTTTAACAGATGGCAACCCTGCATTTATTTTATTAATTTTACTGAGTAAAAATTTTCAAAGACGGTCTTTAATTTGATACCAATATTGTAATATTTCATTTATTTTATCAGTGTAGTTTAGTTAAACTTTCAAACAGGTGGCAACCCTAATCACACATATTTTCGGCTGTATGCCTTCTTAAAACTCTTCAATTTGCTACCCACATTGCAATATTTCATTTACTTAATCAACTTAACGGAGTTAAAATTTTAAATTAGGTGGCAACCCTCCTCAAAAATATTTCCATCAGTCATCTTTCTTAAACCTCTTTAATTTGATATCCATATTGTAATAATTAATTTATTTTGTCAATATAATTGGGTTTAAAAATTTTAAAATAGGTGGCAACCCTCCATTTTTTTGCGGTATCATTGGTTCTGGTATTATACCGAACAATACAAAAATAAAATTATTCAAATCGGTTCAGCCATTCTCGAGTTTTGACGACCGTGACATACGAACACAACATTTTTAACCGACTTCCAAAAAAGGAGGAGGTTATCAGTTCGTCGGAATATTTTTTTTTTTTTATGTATGTTACCGCATAACTTTGGACCACGTCAACCGATTTCGATAATTCGTTTTGCATCGGAAAGGTAGTGTCTCAGAGGTGGTCCCATACTAATCTGGTTAAGATCCGATCAGCGGATCATGAGATGTATATATATATATATATTTTTTTTTTATATGGGAGTTGAAGTCGGTTTTTTTTGCTAAAAATTACTTGTTATTAATATAAATACATAAATAAATAAATAAACGAGAAGGCGAAGACAAAAAGAGAATAAAAAAATTTCCCGCAGTGAATTTTCAGATTTTTAAAACGGTGTTGTAATTTAATTTTTTAAATTTAAATAAAGCATGAAGACCCCATGGAATAAACGAGTAGATAAAAAATATATAACGGTAAAACTGGCACATACATAAATATATGAAAGAATGAACTCAGGCGACGCCTCCAGCCATTGTGTGTCACAGATTTAAGTTATCGATGGAATTTTTTTTTTCATCCCTCCCCCCTAAGCCAAATCCTGGCTACGCCGCTACGCCGTAATTTGAGTTTAACTTTTTCATCATTTCGTTTGATACTCATATTGGGGTAATTTGTTTAACTTATTAAATAATTTGATTTTGATTTTCTTACATACATTCATATGGCACAAAACTAAAACCATATTACACATCTACAGCTCTTTCAAGCTCTTTCATTTGACAACTACCTCCTTTTTGAAAATCGAACGAACGATACAGATTTTATGACATGGTGTTAAATATGTAACGCAAATATCTCCGAACTCGATTAAGAAGTTTCACTTCAAAAAATTTTTGGAAAATTCGACAAAATTCGAACTAAATCGAATTTGCACCACCAAATTTCGAATCGAATAATCGAATGGTTGGGCAATGTTCTGTTAAGTTTGGTTTTTGATTCATTTCCTTTTTTAGTATTTTTAACTTTTGGCTTTTAAGCGAGCCACGCTAAACGGATTATGGCCTCAAGGCCTATTTTTATTGATGAGACAAGTTAGAAAAAACGAGGCAATGCTGCCGATTCTTGATTCAAAACAAGTATGTTTATTTCAGTGCACAAACACTGCTTTTATAATAAATTTTACATTTCTCCTTAAATCTAAGACACTCCCACTTTTCAGTTACTTTTCCAACATTTTCATATTGTGACCAAACACAATTTATTATATTTTTTTTTTTTTAGTTTTGCATTTTCTAAATGTTCTTGTGGTAAAGTCTCAATGCTTTTCTTTTACTCTAATTCAATTTATATTGACTTTTCATATATTGAGAAATATCAATTGTGAAACCAATCGTTTCACAGTTGCTCTACAGAGTTCATCGTCTTCAGAAAATACAACATTAGAAATGTCTTCACAAAAGTGACCCACATGTGCAAGCTGCAATATGATCGTTTCGACAAAGCAAGTGGCCGCTAACGCTTTGCCCAATTTGTGACATATATATGAGTCATAACTCTTTTTTGCTTGCATTCTTATTATATAATATTGCAGTCACATGTGTGTTTACATTACTGACCTTACTTACTAATTATTTGTAGACACACAACAGTTCGAAATTCGGAAAAAATCGAACTTCAACCCCCCATTACCCATCCCTAGTGCTTAAGTCAATAAATTTTGTTATAACATCATTCACGCTTTTAATGTACCCGCTTGTAGTAGCAGTTTTGCCTTCTCAGACTTTGAATTTTTAGTTAATGATTTGATAGCTGTATTTGTTGCGTGATTTTGTGCAGTTTGAGATGGTAAACCATCTGATATGAATGCTAATTCTAGTTGTTCAGTGAGTTGTTCTATTTCCTTTACGTATTCATTTGTGGATTTGCTACTCTGTTTTGCTGCTAACAGCTTTGACGTAACCGATTGTGTGGATTCGCCTTTGACGGAAGCTATTAATTTTGTTTTTATTTGTGCTTTCTGTTGTAATTATATTTCTAGCCAAACTTATTAATTTGCTTTTGATTAAGGTGACTGCTACATTTTCATGTTCACTTTTTACTAGTGTTACTAAGTCTATTGCATCTAAGAATCTCTGTAAATTTTCGAATCTACCATCGAAGTCTGGTAGTAGCTTCGAAGCTGTATTTAAAAGTTTTGCAGTCGACATTGTTTCTGGTTGCTTTACTATATTTTGGTCTATATTTTTGTAATGTTTCTATTAATTCTAATATTTCTGAAGATCCTGTCTGTTCCTCAAATTTTATATCCATAATGCCTAAAATGTCGTTTGGTATGGTTACTGAAATTTCTAGTCTTTTAAATAGCACGTCTAACTTTGTTTTTAGCTTTTGTTGAATGTCTGCTATTAATGTTTGGTGTTGAATTGTCAACAAATTGTATATTTCTGATAAGTATGACGGTATTTCGTTATGACAGCTAACTAGGATTTTTAAATGTTTAATTCGTATTTTTCCTTTCGGTAGTTTTGCACGATTTATACACTTGTATGATTTTTCAAATTCTTCTTTCCAATTTTTCAGCTGTTCATAAATTTCAGTCCATTTTGTATTTGACATGTCTTAACATGGTTTAGGTTTAGGAATTTTACTCATTATTAAAAAACATACTGCAAAATTGATTTAAATCCGTTTGTAGTAATGGAATGTCAAATAAGTATTAAATTTTTACATTGATGTTGAATTTATGTTGCTTAAATTGAATAAAAGGTAATAAAATAAATGAATACATAAATTAAATTTATTAACTTAGCTTTCTATTCGATTGCTGATTTGATTGTTGCTTGCTGGCTGCTGTTGATGATGCGAAGCTTAAAGCTGTATTCACTCCCAGAAATGTGAGGGCATCGGCGCCTCCGAGATAGGCACTTCTTCTTTTTCAGATATATTTTAGTTAGATATGATTTAAAAGTTTATTTTCATTGTTGTTTTTTTTTCAATTTTATGACGATTTGCGTTTAGTTCTTTTTCTTTTAGTTTTCAAGTAATGTTTTTGTAATTAATTTTTGAGAGCATGGATGACTTCTTGTAAGGTCATAGGTTCTTCATATGTTTCGCTGGTATCACTAATGCTTCTTCTGGATCTATTTCGTTATCGTTATCCATCGTGATTTACAAAAGTTTGTCTGATTTTGAAATTGTTTTTTTTTCGTTTAGATGCGGTTTGTCATTGACCGCCTAATTGTATTTTTTACTGCAACATACACCGCGATTAAGGCTTTAACAATTATTACGAGTGTAACTTCTCTGTTGTTGTGCACTTTCCTCGTATTTTCTTCCCAATTGTTTGTACACATCCTCGATATGTGTCTGTTCTGTATATTTTTCTACTGCATTTTTATTTGTTTCCTTTCCGACTTCCTACCCGGAAAACGCAATCATCAGAACACTTAGCATTCTCGTCCACTAAGCCAGTGTGGTAAATCGTAATTTAACTGTGTAATAACGCGCGCACTTTCGTTTCATCGCGGTTTCAACGATGTAAAATTTTATATTTATTATAATTTTTTTTATAAACTCTGGTATAAGGTCTGGTAGGAACGCCATGAAATGCTAGCTATTGACTCCCGAACGAAACGCATTAAAATAAACACTTCGATTTAATTTTACAGTTTTATTTAAAGAAAAGAGAGATCCCGACGAGCGACATCAACTCCTCAACGTTCAAAGTATTCTGCATAACTATACTTAAGTTCTACGCTTACGCCTCTATGCTTAACATAATGATGCACGTTGGGTGTTCCACTTAGGGTTCGATCGCCGTCACTCAATTCCTTGCTCAATCATCGCACTCTAAGTGTGTCATCAGAAACTGGATCTACATTTCGTTATTCTTGCATTGCCTGTTTGCACTGCGCTTAAGGCGGTGACTCAAAGTGTCGAAATGCCTGCGCCTCTTTGTTCAAGTGCATTGCCATTAACTGTGTAATTTATGCGAGACGTTTTTAGTGTCAGAGTCGCTGACAGAAATAGAGGTCAATCCGAATATGGGTTAGCGTTGACAGCAATCCGATATTTGACACTGCTTTAAAAATACAGGGCCGCTTTAAGGTTTGAGTGATCTGAGTGACGATTATCGTGGCAGGCGCTTTCAGTAACATCCGCGAAGCCTTTCCAATCAGCTTTAGAAAAGTTGAATTGCCGTGCAGCTTCGTCTCTTGGATCGCAGCTATTAATATTCCGTGCCGACCCATGAAGACAGTTATCTCCTCGATCTTGCTCTGAATCCGTTACAGTTAAATTGTAAAATCTTTGTGTGCCTAGGGAGACTTATTGGGATGTGGGGTGTTAATGACGTGTGTTGCCGGGCCGCCACATGCTGTGCTTGCTGCTGCTGAGGCTGTTGCCCTGTGGTGATAGTGGGCGGCGTCACAGTTGGAGATTGCGACCGAGCAGCACAGTATAGGCCCCCATAGTCCCTCGTCCAATCTCGCGTCCTAAAGTGACACCAGCCAAGGCAAGTATGCACTTGACTAGTGTCACATTATGGAAAATTTGGATATCCATATGTTTTCGTTACACTGGTTACACACGACGAACATATCCGCGCACATGTGCGCCAACATGCTCGCTGTCGTTTGCTACAGACGGTGAGCGTCTCATAAGTAATTTTGTATTCAAAGCGTAAACATGGAAAGAAAAGACGCGGATGATGCAATTGAAACACGTATGACTTAGGTTGTTTTATGTATGTGTTACTTAAATTTATTTATATTTTACTTGTATATATGTACATACATATACATATAGTAATTTAGCCTCATTTATCAAAATTCAATTAACGCACATGGCTTGGACGCATTTATCCGCGATGTGCACACTGCAAGCATTACCACAAAATGAGGTTGTTGTTTTTGTTTCCAATGCGATGCTCGAAAACCACGCTAAAAACGACGAGCATGCTCGCCCTTCAAACGATGAACATGCAACGCAAGCCGAGCATGTGCGCGGATATGTTCGTCGTGTGTAGCCAGTGTTAGTAATCCAATCAACACCCGTATCACAGCACCCGATTTTTAGAAGTATCGATACTGAGTACTCCAAAGTGCTCAGTAATGACCAAAAACTCGAAAGTACTCAGAACCTAAAAGAACTCGAAAGTACTAAGTATAAATGTTTGTACTCAATTTGAAGTTTCAATAGTTTTCAAGTAGCCATTCATTTGACGTAATTTGGGATTAATATATTAATTTGAATAAAGAGCGGCCAGCTTGTGAGATTTCTACTCTAATTATTGAAATGTTACCAACAAGTGTGTATTTAAAGAAAGTACTCAGTACTCTGAAAAATACCCGATCCTTAAAAGTATCGATACCAAAGAACTCAATCCTCAAAAGTATTCGATACTTCACTACTTTTGATACAAGCACTTGTACTTCACACGAATAAAAGGCGCATTTATATAAGGTGGTGTTGTTTCATCAGCTGTGAGTAGCGATTGATAGTCAAAATTTTGTATTTCGCTAGTGAGTGAGTGAAAGCGTGAAAGTGTTTTTATTTTCTGTCGCCCTTTTTCCTTCGGGGAAGAATAGCTGAAATTTGACAATGGCCCGATAAAATCAAAAACAAAATACAAGTAATTGTTGTATTGGTTGAATCGATACCACCTTATATATATTCGCTTTGCACGAATCATTGCAACGAATCTTGCAGCGTAAGGAAATGTTCGTACGTATATATTCATGCATGTACGTATGTACCAGGGTTGTTGTGAATATTCGCATTCGCATTCGCAACTTTGGAGCTTCCACATTAATTTTAGCATTCGCATTCGCTTTCACATTCGCAATAATCAATGCGGAGCTTTTGCGAACGCGAACATTGTGCAAGTGCACTGATAAAACGTATATCTGGCAAAGAAAATGACAAATTGTAGCCAATATTTTTTGCCTGTGGAAATGCTACGTCTTTCTTTGTAATTTAAAGTCAAAGAGTAAGATCCTTCAATAGGTATTTCGGAAATGTTCAAGGTCTACCTATAAAGATATAACCTTTAATTAGATAATGGTCTGAATCTGCATTCTTCTCGTAACTTCGCATAAATTCCAAACTGTCAGGTGAAAATCTCTTGAATGCATTTTGTATGTATCCCATTACCCAGAAAATTAGCGATCAGTAGAGTTTAGATTTTGCCTCACGTTTCCTTAAGTGACATTTCCATTGCAGTGGTACCAATAGCAATATTTTTACAGAGATGCATGGAAAGTATATTAGGGGGATTCACGACTCGATTAATGTAATTTTGGGGACAAGTAAAGAATAGGGCCCGTTGAACTAAAAAAAGAAAAAAAGTGAGCATGACCGGCCATGATTTTGATTGAATACATTTAGAACATGAATACATAAGGAGGGTAAACGTAGAATTTTCAATATTTTCAAAAGCTTATATTTTGAAGAATTTTTAACCAATTTTAAAAGTATGGATATGGTTGGAAAATAGAAAGTCTTTAGATATTTTTGTTGAGCTTTGTACCACGATTGTTTATTTGGAAAAATTTAAAAAGCAACAAAGTCTAAGCGGTAGAAGTTATAGCAGCTATTTCGGAGATCACCACATCTCCTCATCAGACTTCTTTTTTCTAGACTTCAGCAGGGATCGAACCTGCGTAATCGATATTCGAAGTCAGAAGCGTTAATCACTGAGCTATGTACATCCCGTAAACTCTTGTTGCTAATTCATTTTCCTTATTCAACCAACTTCTATCAAGTGCAGCTGATTTGCCGCTATTTAAACTCGACAGCGTGGTTGTTGTCAATTCTATACATCCATTTGTTTATTCCTAATAACAATCGTGGTACAAAGCTCAACAAAAATATTAAAAATAAAATGTTAATAAGCCACAATAACATTGACAAATACATAGTTCAGTAAGAGCCTGCCTGAAACTATACAAAAAAGCAAATAACAAAAATACCTTTAAATATATGATTTATAATAAAAAAATCTTTGGTAATATGATTTTATATCTTAAAAGAAAAAAAGCTCTACAGGCGAGCATTTGGAAGAAAATAGCGCGCTATTTTTTATTCAAAATATTCATTTTATATTAAAATATCAATACAGTTGTTTTATTTCGCTGTTGGCATTTGTCCTTAAACCTAACTATATAAAATTGTATATCAAATGAAACGTATTTGTATGCTCTTTCTAGTAAATATATCGTTTAATATATGTAATTTATTGCGTATTTTTTTAATAAAAACATACGTATTTCATTTACAAATTTTGACACATATTGTATTGAAAATTATGTCAAACTGGGAAGAACTTTAGTGTCGACTTAATTTGGACTAAACATATACGCCATTAAAACCCACATAAATGAATTTTTCCCTAAACAAATCTATTTACCTAAAGAAACCAAAAATCAGCTGGTTTTGTTCAGACACCATGAATTGCGTCGATGCATAAGGTTGGTAGTACTGATAAATTTGGTTGCATGCGAAGCATAATCAGCCTGAAGTTTTGTAAAGTTGTGTTACATTTAAGAAGTTGTGCGAAGTTATGTGAAGTATGCATAATCAGACCTTAAAAGTTATGTAACTATCAAATATAATTTGCCGAAAGTCTGTTGAAAAAACTGGATGCATCGCTAGCGGTGAGTAATTGATTGTTACTACGTTTATACGCACGTATTATTTGCAAATAACAATTTGCAAAATGGTAAAATTTGCCGTATAAACGCTGAGTTAAATTTTTATTTTGCAAATAACTAAATCACGCAAAAAAGTATTGATTAGTGGTACTATTTGCAAATAAGCGTAAGACGCCGCCATTCTTAGGTTTATTTTCTTTTTCGATGGTCATCTTATTACCTTTTTATAATCAAGACGTTGCCATTGTTAACTTTATTTTCTTTTTCGATGGTCATATTATTGCCTTTTTATAATAAGGCAATATTAAAAAAGCATTTTGCATCATCGAATAAACAGTGAGTTAGGTATGTGCAAATTATTTTTATTTGCAAATAGCTTACGTATAAGCGTAGTATGTGACTGTCTGCAACTAGGAAAAGTCGAGCTCAGCTAATTAAAAAACGAATTACAAGCTATTCATTACAGGTGAACCTTTTCAAGAAGTCACCCGGGGACCAGTGTTGCCATCTTTTCATTTTCAAAAAGCACCAAAAACTTGTAAATAAAAGCGTTTTATCACACTAAAAGCACCAAATTTTTTTGAATCAAAAGATGCTTTTTTTATAACAATTTGTGTTTAACAAAAGCAAAAAATTAACAATATTTACAAGAATACATACATAAATCAATACACAAAATTATTTCGCTCATAACGATTGAATAGCTTCTACACATGCTATGATGACTCATACTTACGACGTAATATCGAACCGTGCTTTTGGAAATTTAAAGTTAGGATATCTCAAAATTCTAGTGCTAAGAAATTGTGCGGCCAGATTTGGATTCAGCACCAAGAAACGATGTTTTTTACTCGGGTGGTAAAAAAATCAAAATTTGTACAAATAATTAGAAAAGAAAAAAAGAAATACTTAACTTACGGGAATAGAATTCAACAAGATGGGTTTGTAACTTCAGCTTTTTTCAATCATGGTTATATTTGAGTGCATTCAAATTTGTAGATTCTTGTAAATTCAGTGCTGCCACAGCTTTAAATATTTCAGGTTTTACCTATCTTGGAGGAATTTTAGTTCAGAACAAAAGCACTAAAAAAGGCACTAGGCACTAAATATTTTTTTTTTTTTGCGTTTTAATTTTCAAAAAGCACTAAATCTAGTACTTAAAGCACGAAGTTGGCAACTATGCCGGGAACTAAACAGATCTGAGACCTTCATCGTCCGTGATTCCAATAATTCAAATTAATGGGTAGGTTCAGAAGGCGCAGCAGTTGAGCCCAACCGTTGCTAACAAAATCAGTGATCGTTATGCGTCTTCTGAACGGTTTGATACATTAGCTGTCAAATTTAACTCTCAAAGTTATACACCA
>NW_023464756.1:0-10096 GCF_013731165.1 Rhagoletis pomonella
GGTGCCACTAACCCATGGGGTTATTGTCCAATTCGAGGTATTGTACGGTGTGGTGTTAACTCCTCCCCTCTTAAGTATGATTGTCCTCAATCATTAATAGAAGGGTAAGTCGTTGAATTTTACGTATGTTGGAATGTCATTACTTTCTTGTGGCGGGCTACCTGTTTTGGGCTTCAATACTTCCTTCGCGATGTATTGTATCTTTATTGATCTTTTCTTTAGCAAAATGAAAAGTGCGATTGTTATCACGGATGTTATGGATATTAAGCCTCTGATGGATAGTGTTGCCTTTTTGAGAGAATTTATTTTATGTGTGTTGTTTATATGTCAGTCCTTTAGAGACTCGATCGAAAGTATCTCGATATGGTCCTTCTCTAATGGAGTTGGCTGCAATATTGCTGGGATAGATTTAATTGGCATTACTTCTATATTACTATATACTTTATTGTTGATTCTAATGGTTGTGTTGTAAAATATTACAACATGGGTCCCGTTTATCTCCTGTGCCATTTTATCGGCTTCTATTTACCGCTGAATTTATTGAGTAGAATTACGCCTTTATTTATTTTTTTCTATTGTTGGTATGTGGTGGTCATTGGTGGTATTACACGTAGAATTTAAGCTATTTATTATTCTAGATATACATAAGTCATTACTAATATCTATGACATCTACTTCTTTGCGAATCATTAAATCATTGTAAGTTTCACATTTATTTTTGATACCATATAATTTATCTTTTCCTTTTAGAATTTCTTTGTATTTTGTTTCAATTATAATATTGTTCATTTTCTTAACGGGTTTTACAATTATTCTTTTGAATGTTTCACTTAATGTTAGGGGTATTTTAATAATATAAATGATTTTCATATCTTTACTCAAAACGTTTATTTTTGCTAAACTTAGTGCATCTTCGGCACTTGTAAATGGAACTTTTTCCTTTTTTAGTTTGCTAATTGAAAATTACTTTACTTAATAATACAGAGTTAATTATATCATTCTTTGCCCATTGTAGTGTTAATACTATTTACTATTGTACTTTGTTCATTTTTGTACTTTGTTATTTTTGAAATTATTGAATTAAGTTCTTTTTCAATTTATGTAAATCAAAAAGAAAATTTTTGATTACTTCAGAGTTTTTCTTCTTGCTGAAAGCATGTATATTATTTTGTTAAAGAGATAATTGAAATACATAAAATTAACTTTTTTAACCACACCACAATTGGCGATCCTGCCGGTCTGTAAATTTGCATCTGACTAATGGCAACGAGGACATACATACAATTTCGGATATTGCTGCGAAATTCAATATAACTAACAGCAACATCGATTGAAGCAACAGAAGTTAAAAAATTAAAACTATTGATTAAACATGTCAACATTGGTTGAATCAGCAAATAAATAATAAGGGCAGTTTTTCTCTACACATTAGCAAATATATCTGTCGCAGTTTTTAACTTCGTCGAGGTCGTTGTCGTAATCAAAGTTACCGTCGAAGATATAGTCACAGTCGCAGATACAGTCACAGTCGCAGTTGCGGATACAGTCACGGTTGCAGATACAGCCACAGTCAAGTATCATCTCCAGCGTTCAATAATGGTGAGCTTATTCAATCAATAATATAAGAGTGAATTATTGTCAGCAAATTCCGAAGATAATCATAAGTTGTGAATTGGACAGATTTGTCACGCACTGTTGAACTGTATCGAGAAAATACAATTAATTTCGACGCGTGCTAGCTACATTATATTTAAGTATACATGTTTATATACATTAACTTATACATTATTATTAAAGTTTTGTTTGTCAACTAAACTGTGAACACCCCTTCTAGAAATTTTTATAACGTTAAAATTGTGTACACAATTTTCACTCACCACAAAATGGGGCGCACACAACTACACGTACAAGTAATTTAAACGACTCGCTCATTAATTTACAAGATAACACTTTTCAAGAGGAATGAGAAAATCCTTACAGTGGTCGGACTAGTCAAGAAATTTGTGCAACTTCGGTTAAGTTGCCGCAATTTTGGGCGAGTTGTCCTGAAGCATGGTTTATTCATGCGGAAATGCAGTTTAGTACAAAAATATTACACAAGAAACAACAAAGTATGAACATACAATTACTGCACTTCCGCAAGAAGTTATAATAACGATTTTAGACTTTATTCAAAATCGTCCGTTGTTGCGGCGACAAACAACGGGAATTTGGACATTTCCACACGTCGCCTTTTTATATTTGATAAAACAAACAAACTAAATTTTTTAATTGATAGCGGAGCAGAAATTTCGGTACTTCCAGTTTCTAAATTTTCGAATACTAGGAAATCTTCAGATATAATTTTAACGGCAGCTAACGGTTCAACTATTTTTACATACGGGAAGAAACTTTTGAATATTAATTTGGGTTTAAGGCGTGAGTTCCTTTTTACATTTTTGATTGCTGATATTGCGAAGCCGATTATAGGAGCTGATTTTTTGTGTAAATATGGACTTCTTATTGATATTAAAAACAAGTGTTTAGTAGATCCGTTAACAAATTTATCAGTTAATACAATTTCGTACTTTTGCAATGTCCCTCTTCCGAAAATTTTTTCAGTAGATGATCAATATACAAAATTATTGAAGGAATTTCCTTCCCTTATTTCTGAGCCAGATTACTCAAAACCGGTTAAGCATACAACGGTTCACAGACTTGTCACTGAAGGAAACCTTCCTTTTTCTAAGCCAAGGCGCTTAGATCCTATCAAATTTAAAGTAGCTAAAACTGAATTCGATTTTTTGGTAAAAACAGGGATTTGTAGACCATCAAATTCATCCGTGGCATCTCCACTTCATTTAGTACCAAAGAAAGAAGTTAATGACTGGCGTCCTTGTGGTGATTTTAGAAGACTTAATAATGTGACTGTACCGGATCGTTATCCTTTGCCTCATATTCACGATTTTAATATGAACCTTAGGAATAAAAATGTATTTTCAAAGTTAGATTTAGTTAGAGCGTATCACCAAATTCCAATGGCAGAAGAAGACATTTTTAAAACGGCGATTACTACTCCTTTCGGTATGTTTGAGTTCACCCGAATGCCTTTCGGGCTGAGGAACTCAGCGCAAACGTTTCAGAGATTCATCAACGAAGTAGCAGGTAAATTAGATTTTGTTTTCGCGTATATTGATGATCTACTGATTGCAAGTGAGAGTGAAGAACAACATTTAAAGGATCTACGGGTACTTTTCGAACGTTTGTCTGAGTATGGTTTGAACGTCAAACCAAGCAAATGCATTTTTGGTGTTCCAAGTATAGATTTTTTAGGACATTGTTTATCTGAGGCAGGGATACAGCCTTCTGTAAACAGAGTAGAAGCGATTCGCAATTTTGAACGACCGAAGTCAATAAAACAAGCGCAAAAGTTTATTGGTATGGTTAGCTATTACCATAGATATATTTCAAAATTAACTGAGTTTACTGGAGTTATATATGATTTAATTAATAAAACAAGTAAAAAGCGAGACAAAATTTTGCTTTGGGATGACAAATCCATTAAAGCTTTTGAATGCATTAAAGAGAAGTTTGCATCTAAGATTTTGCTAAATCATTTTAGTAAAGATGCAAAATTGTCTTTAACGGTAGATGCATCCAATACAGCAATTGGTGGTGTCATACAGCAGCATTTCAATAATAAGTCTGAACCACTTGCGTTCTTTTCAAAGAAACTCTCTCCAGCAGAGATGAAATATAGTGCTTTTGACAGGGAACTTTTAGCAATTTATTTGAATATTAAACATTTTCGGTATTTATTAGAAGGAAGACAGTTTACGGTTTTTACTGACCACAAACCCTTGATTTTTGTTCTAAATTCCAAAACTGAGCGTAGTCCAAGACAGACAAGGCATCTTGAGTTTATTGCACAGTTTACTAGTGACATACAGTATATTAAAGGACAGACCAACATTGTAGCTGACACGTTATCTCGTGCGTTTGAAATAGATGTGATTAAAAATTCAGAACTTAATTTCAAAATTTTGCAGTGTGAACAGCAACAGGACAGTGAACTTAATAAACTTATTTCTGGACAAACGTTTCAAAATCTTAATTTAATTAAAATTCCTATTCTAAATTTTAATATTTGGTCTGAAGTGTCAAGAGAAAGTCCTAGACCTTTCGTTCCAAATAATTTGCGCAGGACAGTGTTCGATATGTTACATGGAACCAAGGCTACACGCCGGTTAATTTTGAAGAAGTATTATTGGCCTTGTATGAACAAGGAGATAAACATATGGTCAAAAGGATGTATAAGTTGCCAGAAATCTAAAGTTTATCGTCACACAAAATCTCCTGTGATCACAATTCCAATTCCGAAGAACAGATTTGAACATATACATTTAGATATTGTTGGACCGCTTCCTGTTTCAAGAGGTTACCGCTACATTTTAACAATTATGTATAGATTTACTCGTTGGCCGGAAGCATATGCTGTAAAGGATATCTCTGCACAGACAGTTGCAAATAAATTTTTTAATGAATATGTTTCGCGTTTCGGTGTGCCTTTAGAAATCACGACGGATCAGGGTACTCAATTTACGTCCAAATTATTTTCGGAACTTACTAAATTACTTCGTAGTCATCATATCACAACTTCTTCCTATCATCCTCAAAGTAATGGTATTGTGGAACGATTCCATAGACAATTGAAAACGTCAATTTTGGCTTGGAATGGAACTAGAGATTGGTACGATGAGCTACCGATTATTCTTCTTGGTTTGCGTTCAGTGTACAAAGAAGATATTGCAGCCACTCCAGCTGAAATGCTTTTTAGCCAAAGTTTGCGTCTACCTGGAGAACTTGTTGTGCCAACTACAGAAAATGTTACTTCCGCCGAAATTTTAGGAAGTTTACGGGAACGTTTTAAAAACTTTAATTCAAATTTAAAACATCACAAAAATTCCGATTCAGGAATTTATGTTCCAAAAGATTTACAAACTTGCAAATTTGTTTTTATTCGCATTGTTAACAAGCATTCACTTCAACATCCTTATGAAGGGCCTTACAGAGTTATTGAAAAAGACAAAAAATATTTTAAGGTAGATGTGAATAATGAAATTAAAATTATTTCGATTGACAGACTAAAGCCAGGAATAGTTGAAATAACAGAACCACATAACACTAACAACCATATTGTTTCAACAATGACTAAAACGAAGCAAGTTACTTTCAATTTGTATAATAATAACTCTCTTGAAGGGGGAGTATTGCAGTGTTAATACTATTTACTATTGTACTTTGTTCATTTTTGTACTTTGTTATTTTTGAAATTATTGAATTAAGTTCTTTTTCAATTTATGTAAATCAAAAAGAAAATTTTTGATTACTTCAGAATTTTTCTTCTTGCTGAAAGAATGTATATTATTTTGTTAAAGAGATAATTGAAATACATAAAATTAACTTTTTTAACCACACCACACCCATTGAATGGCGTATTCTATATTAATTAGTTCTTCTTTTATTAATCTAATTTTGTTTTGCAAATTTACTATAGTTTCCATTACAATACTACCATCTTTTCTGATGGTGTTCAACATCTTATTTACTATACCAGTTATATTATTTATACGTTTTTCAAATACATTGTTTATTACTACTTGGTTGTTATTGTTTTCATTTAAATTATTCAAATTATTAGTTGTTATATTTAAGTCTGCGTGATCAGGAGATCCGGCTATAAATTTCCATGCCGTTCCTAATATATCAATTGATCTTTTTCTTCTAATGTCATTAATAGGTTTTAGGGTATTAAGGATTCCGAACGTTTGGATTGTTTCATGTTTTAGGACGGGATATAGAAGGTTGTCTTTAGGGATTTGGCCAGTTATTTCGTCGTAGGTTTCCGTCAGAAATTGTTCGTATTTTCCTAGGTCGATGAGATGAATAAGTCTGAATGTTCCGTCCTGTATTTTCGCTTGTCTATTGTCTATTGTTACTAATTGAGATTTACTATAGTCAAGAATTTGTATGTCCGATGAAGAAGTAGAGATCGTAATAAGGAGAATGAAGAGTTTTGTAGTGGTCCATTTTATCTGAAAACTAATTAAGTTTTTATTAGGGATTTGTGAACTATTCGTCCTGATATTGTCTTAACTGTTGTCCTGTGGTTTTCCGAAACTTTCTCCTTTTTATACTTTGGAGTCAATTTGGAACCTAGTCTTTTATTGATTTTAACGTAAATAATTTCTCCTGGTGAGAAGTCCTTACTTTGGGTCTATTTTTGTTGTGGTACGAGAGGTCAAGTTCTTGTTTTTTCTTAAGTAGTGCTATGTTTTCTTGTCTTTGTTGTTCTAACTGTTGGGGGGTCGCTATGGATTCTATTACCGAAAAATGTGTCTATTGGTTTGTTTTTCGTCGTTGAGTGTATTGAGGAATTGTATTCTTGAACTGATTTGAATAGTAATTCTTCAAACGTTATTCCTACGGAAGTTGCTTTTAGACATCTCATTATTTCGGAAAGTGTACTATGGAATCTTTCTATTTGCCCATTGCTGGTGCTACTGTAGGGTGGTGTGGTATAAATGTTAATTGACATTTGGTCTCTGAGTAGGGATGATATTGAAGCGGAGTTAAGAGATTTTTCGTTGTCGATTATCACAAGTTTGGGGATTCCGAACGCTATCATTAATTCTCTAATTGGGTCTTTGATATGTTCTATTGCCCTGGAAGGTATTACTTCACCTGGGCATATTTAGAGAATTTGTCGATGGCGGTAAGAATTAATTTTTTTTTCGGTGGAATATATGTCGACATGGACGATTTCACCTGGGGACTGTGGAATGGGGGTCGGTTGAATTTGTGGTTTGGTTGGATGCCTATCGTATTTATGTGCACGACAAGTTGAGCACTGTTTAACAACTTTTTCGATTTTTGCGTGCATGCTTGGGAAATAGAATTTTCGTAGAATTTGGGTTTTGTTTTTTTCGGCTATTCCTATGAGCTCGCTGATGCTCTTGTATGGTTATTTGCCTTTGGTTATCAGTCTTTCTATGGTATACAGTCCGTTGACGAGTGCAGGGTCGAGGTAGCGTTTAAATATGTCTATGATGTCCTGGTTAGAATAATTCGGTTTTGTAACAGTATGCCTGTGGAAACTTGGAAATGGTAACTGGAATGAGTAGCTATCTTCGTTGCCAATCATTAAGAAGAGTTGGTTTTTAAAAGCGTTTATGGGGGATTCGGTGGCCGGAATAAGGAGGTGTGAGGAGCTTTCGTCGCTATGGTCTGTAACTGTAAGAGTATTAATGTCAGTTTGTGGGGGTCTCGAAAGTGCGTCTGCTACGACGTTGGTTTTTCCGGGTTTATACTTCATCTCGTAGTTATATTCTTCGAGGATGCACTTCCACCTTTTCATTTTCCCATTATGGTTTTTATTGCTTAATGCAGTTTCAGGGAGTGAATTTCCTTCAGCGTATGTCTGAGATGATTGTCCGTTTTCTTCAGCTGTTAGTGCGGCTTCATACTCCTGAGGAGTTGGAGTCCAGTCGTGTTGGTAGTATTGATCTGTATCGTATTGTGGGTCCTGCTGATAGTCTTGTTGGTAGTCTTGTTGTTCACCTGCTTCTATGTGGAAGTTTCGCTGTTGTTTAAGGGGAACTTGTTGTGAGAAATTTGATGGTCTTTTCATTTGGTTATTTATCTGTGGTCTGTTCATATAGTTAACAGCTCTTGAGTGTAGGGACTTATCGACGTCCATTGGTTCTGGGCGAGGGAGTTGGGGTTTAGTAGGAGGTTGATTTAGTGGTCTGTAAAGTTGGTTATTGCGGTAATTATTAATGGGAGCCTGATGGTAATTGTTCATAGGAGCCTGAGGGCGGTAATGATTTGAAAAGTTTTGTTGGTGCATTTGGGGTATTTGGGGTATTGGCATATATGCCAATTGGGGATAAAATTCTTTATTTGGTTTTTTGGGTGGGAGGGGTCGTCGGAAGTCGTGGGGCTTCCTATTTTGGCTATTACAATTCAGCGCGTAGTGAGAACGAAAGTTTTGGTTCTCCAATTTTAGGCAAAGGTGGAGGGCTTGAGGAAGATGTACTGGCTCTCTCATAGCAAGAAGTCTTGGTAAGTCACCTTTTAGTCCTCGTATGAAGGTGTCGAGGGCTTTGTCCCGATATGTCCGTGTTAGTAAATGCATGGATTCTGAACCCATTTGCATGCAACCCAGTTTATTTAGAATGAGAGACAGGTTGGAATAAACATGCTGGTAGAATTCCTGGATAGTGAGATTGCCCGGCACTAAAGAAGTCATTTGGTACTCAAGGGTACCTATATCTCGCTTGTCAGCGTAATGAAGGGTAAGGCATCTTGAAATAGCCTTCCAGTCTAATGGAGTGTTATAGGATTCGAGGGCAATGTCGGTGTTGCCCATAACTTTATTCCTTATAACGTTCAGGATGCCGTAGTATTTCGGCGTTCCATTAAGAGGTTCGTAGATCTGAAGGATGCGATCTACACTTTTCTTCCAAGAGTTATACTCTCCTGGATTACCGCAAAATTCGCGGAGGCATCTAACTACGTCCGGTATTTTATCCAGCTCTGTGATATTATTTAAGTGACTTGCGTCAATAGTTACGTCTGTTATATTTGAGAAAAGCTGTCTGGACTAAATTTCGTCCTTCTTGTCTTATAATGTTGTTTACTAGTCCTGTCACTAAATTAGTCAATTGGTCCATATTAAAAGAATTGGAGTTGGAATTGGAAACACTTGGTTGCGTGGGTGCGTTAGGCACAGGAGGTCGGACAAGATTATTGGGATTAGACATTTTATTTCTGTTCTAAATTTTATAATTTTTTTTTTATTTTTTATTATTTTATAATTCTTCTGGAGGGTCCCTTGGGTGGTGAATCGCAGAGAATTTTATTGTTATAAGCTGGAGGGTCCCCCGTTAGGTGGTGAATCGCAGCTTCAAATTATATTATATTATTGGCTGTACCAGCCCGATATTATATTTGTGACTATTATTAGTTGATGAGAGGGAAAAAAAAAATCTCATTAATTATTAAATAAGCGTGTCTTTAGATATTTTAACCAACACTTTTGGTTGCACAATTTTCTAATGATTCTATATTTCTAAATAAATTTTTACTTTTACTTTTTATTACACAAAATTTTAAATTCAAATATGCAGTTAATGTTAACCTTGTTTAAAACTTAATGTTACAATTTCTTCACTATTTTGGTAAACTTAATAACCTTCTTGGTTTAAATTTTTCTTATTAAATTTGTTCAAAAAAAAATTTTTTAACACTTTTTCAACATTTATTAAATATTTCCTTAAATTCTATACTTAAACTAAACTTACTTAAGTCCTCCTGGTGTTGGGGTATAGTTTCCCTTTTGCTGCAGCTACTCGTGGTACCACCAAACACACTTTGAAGAGGAGTGCGTTTCTGTCCCACAGGAATTTAACGCTGCTGTCTTCTGGACCGGCTCTTTTCTTCACGTTCCTTGGGTATTCCACTTTTCTTGCACGCAGACCAATGAATGTCCTTGTTGCAGTCTATTTCACTTCACATGCGTGCTGTGGATGTCCTTTTGTGAGTTTCCGCGCATTGATTTTCGGCTGTTTTTTTCTCACAGTCGTTTTATCATCACTTATTAATATTAAGATTTTCGCGCGTTGACACTTCGTCTGTTTTTTTACAGGCGTTATTTTTTTTCACTCACTACCGAAACGCGAACTTTGAAACCGGTCCCTGCTCGGGCACCAGTTAAAGTTTTATTTAATAAACTTCATTTTTTAAAAACACTCGCGGACTTTCGTCCGCTCATGTGTTTATTTATTTGAATCCAACTTAAGATTAATTACAATATATTTCTTACTTCTACATTACACCTATGTCGACCACCAATTTGCTGACTGTTGTTGGCGTAATGTTGGTTACCAATATGCTGACTGTTGTTTACCGTAATATTGTTGCTGATCGATACATTTAGTAATTTGATGAAATGTTCGTGGAATGCTGATGCAGCGTCTGCGGTTATAACGAATTCACCGGATGTGTTATCGGTGCCACTAACCCATGGGGTTATTGTCCAATTCGAGGTATTGTA
>NW_023464757.1:0-10095 GCF_013731165.1 Rhagoletis pomonella
TAATTGTGTTTCACTCTTGTTTTTTACTCCACAGGAGATCTCTTCACGAAGCACAGACGACAAAACGCTCCTGAACGCCTTATCACAAATGTGGATGGGGGAATAATCTAATCTAAAGAAATTCATATAAATATATACCTGACCCAAGGTTTGTTCTATGGTTATTAACATTTTTTATTGAAATATTTTTCTTAAATAGCTGTGACAAATTTCAGGACGTTAGTGGTTTCAGAGATAAGCAATATGAGAATTTTAGTTTTTATGGGCGGTGCCACGACTCCTTTTCCAAAATCTACCACTTTTCGCCGTTAGAACGGTATTGACAACATATGTTGCTGTGTAAAATTTTAGGACGTTAGCATAGGTGGTCACAGAAATAAGCGATATGAGAATTTCAGTTTGTATGGGCGGTACCGCGCCACCCTTTCAAAAATCGACCACTCTTCGCCGTAAGTACGGTATTGACAACATATATTGCTGTGTCAAATTTCGGTACGTTAACATAAGAGGTTCCCGATATAAGGGATATGATAATTTCAGTTTGTATGGGAAGTGCCACGCCCACTTTCCCAGTAGCCTTTCCCATTTTTCACCGGTATTTACAATCTATGCATCTGCGCTAAGTTTCAGTTCACCAGCATAATCGGATTTAGAGATATAGTGGTTTTCGTATTTTAGTCTATATGTCAGATGCCACGCCTCCTATGCATCGGTGTTAACATTTGTGGATTAAAGGAAGTTGTATCCTTTAAATCGGTATATGTTTCATTGGAATCGAGCAAAGCGTGCCTTAAAAAAAAAATGATTGCAAAATTTTCTTGTGGCGTATTTATATATAGACCAGCCAATGCCCGCTTGCTTCGCGGCGCCTAATAAGATCTTTTGCGTTGGCCAATACAAAAACAGGGTTTAAAACCAAAATTGGTCTGTAAAGTAAAATTAATTAATTTAAATTGAAACGAATAAGGAGCAGAATCCTCCTCACACACAGGCCAAGAACAGTGACGCTGTGATACCATATGGAATACTAATCCCTTTCGATGTCATGAGTTTTACCGATGGTCTTATTTGTACCAGGGTTGTTGCGAATATTCGCATTCGCAACCGCGGAGCTTTCGCATTCGCTTTCGCATTCGCAATAATCAATGCGGATCTTTTGCGAATGCGAATATTGAAGGGACCGAAAGTAACAGTTATTTGCTTTACGAGTTAAACTTAGCCAAATATTTTTTATTCCCAACTAAAAGTCCTTTCCGGACAATAAACAAACCGCTTATCCAAGTTAAACAAGTTTGGTATCAAATGAAAGAGGACTTAAATAGCTTTAAAACAAGCAAAGTCACCTATTGAAAAATCTTATAAATATTATAAATGGGTGTTTCCAGCGGAAGGTCCACCACGACAAAAAAAAAATAAAAGTTTTATATCTAACGTATTTACGGGCCGATTTGTCTGCGTTTTAAAATATATACTGGCTATGTAAGTAGAATCATGTTTGCATAAAATGGTCTTCCTAAGTGGTGCCAAGGTCGAGATATTTCGAAAAACCGTATTTATGGTCCGATTTGGTTCGAATTTAGCGTATGTGGTTGAAACATAATAAATCATAGATTTCTAATAAATTGACCCTGAATTGGCGCTGAAGTCAAAATATAAAGTATATTCTACATAAAATACATTTTTTATTTGCGTTGAAAATTCATTTAAAAGCAATATTAACAAAAATATAACGATGGAAATTTATGTCACGTGACGCCACGTCACGTCACGTTTCACACTTGGGGTTGTAAAAGAGAATTGAAACAATTTGCATTAATTCAAAAAACTCTAAAAACAACTAAATTTGCTCCAAATCATATTAAAATAAGTTTTATGAAAATACCCATCCACAATTCGCAGAGTTTTGCGATTTTGTAAGAAAAGAAAAAATCAACTTCCATTTTTTGTCACGTAACGACACTCTCTTTAAATGCTTATATTTCAGGACCAAGCAGTTCGATTGATTTCATTTTTCGGTTAAATATAGAGCTAATTATGTGCTATACAATGGCCCAAAAAAGTTAAAGAAAACGAATGGTTTTCCTTTTTTGTATCACATTGAAATCGTACGACTGTCACGTGCGCCACCATAGGAATGCCCCAATGTGAAATTTTGTATGTTTGGATGTTTGGGAAATCATCAATCGGAAACGACTACTCGGATTTGCATGAAATTTTGTACGCAGATAGCTTATGGGCCAGATTACTTAATAGGCTATTTTTTGCGGGAACGACTAAACGGATTTGCATGAAGTTTTGCACACAGATAGCTTATGACCTAGGTTAGAAAGGTGGCTACTTTTTGCCAACTGTTAGAAATGTTTCATTTAATTAATACGCGGAAATGAGTGAACTGATTTGCAGGGAAGTTTTCACACAGATAGCCTATGAGCTAGGTTGAAAAATAGGCTACTTTTTTAAGAGTTACCACCTGCTAAAAAAGTTTAATTAATTATATTTCGCAAGCAGATAGCTTATGACCTACAGTGGAAAATAGGGTAATCTTTTGGAAGAGTTGCCACCTGTTAAAAAAGTTTAATTAAATTAATACGCGGAAACGACTAAACGGATTTGCATGAAATTTTGCACACAGATAGCTTATGACCTAGGTTAGAAAGTAGGCTACTTTTTTTAAGAGTTGCCAACTGTTAGAAATGTTTCATTTAATTAATACGCGGAAATGAGTGAAGTGATTTGCAGGGAAGTTTTCACGCAGATAGCCTATGAGCTAGGTTGAAAAATAGGCTACTTTTTTTAAGAGTTACCACCTGCTAAAAAAGTTTAATTAAATTAATACGCGGAAAAGTCTGAACGGATTTGCATGAAATTTTGCAAGCAGATAGCTTATGACCTACAGTGGAAAATAGACTAAGACAGACAGGGAAGTTTTCACACAGATAGCCTATGAGCTAGGTTGAAATAAATAATATAAAAAAAACTTTTTAATATACAACGCTTTTATAAACGGACTAAAAAGTAAAAAATAATACTTCTCAGTCCCATAAAATTTGTTTTGATAACTTTTGATTTTGAAATTTTAGCAAAAGTCATTATAAACAATCTATGAAATTGAAAATGAAAAACGTGGGGCGCATGCCCCTTAACTGGTTTTCCGATCAGAACGAAATTTAGTACACTTACTACGGATTTCGGAAGGATGGTAATAGACTGAAAGTAAGTCCGATAGCTCAAGGCCCCTCCCATACAAATTGGAATTTTCATATTACATACATATCTCTGGAAGCATTTGTGGGAGAGAACTGAAACTTGGTATAGTGATATGCATGTGAAATCTATGTTGGCATTAATCGATTGATGTTTTAATTAGTTAGTTAATTCGATTAAATTCAATCTGATTACAGTTAATCATGATTAATTTTTATGCGACTAAACAGTTAACCATAACCGCGATTAAAAAATTAATTTTTAATCATTAGCTCTTAATTTGATCAAGTAGGTTTGGTGATTAATTAAGTTATGCTGGAATTTTCCTGTGCACACAAAGCAAGTTAATCCAGTAAGGCTAAGTCGGGTTTCCTCATCAATCTAAGCAATTTGGTGTGCATTTTTATTAAGATATATGTATACCAACAAACGTTTTACAAACTAGGTTTGTAAAAGTTCCCCGTTTATGTATTACTAATAACAATAATAATTATTTTTTTATATTACGTGCTTTTTATAAGCGTAAAACACAAAATAATTATAATTACTATAACTGGTGTTTGGTTTCAAACTCCGACAAACTAGACAAATTAATCAGATTTTATTTTTAATTGGATTAACGATTAATGTTTTAAATTAATTAAACGTAATCGCAGCCAGCGATTAACGATTAAAAATATGTTATCATTAATCGTACAGTTGAATACGACTAATTAATTTTAATCGTCAAACGCGATTAACATTTTAATCGTTAATCAGATTAACAGTTTGCCAACACTGTGTGAAATCATGTTCATATTCACGGAGAAAAAGGGACGTTTTTGGAAAAATTGGCGTAGCACCTCCCATACTGGCTGAAAGTTCATATTGCATATCTCTTCAAATGTTTGGGGTAAAGCACTCAAGCTTGGTATGGAAATATATATATGTATGCATGTATGTATGTGAAACTAATACCATACTCATGGAGAAAAATGAGAGTTATTGGAAAAGGTGGGGTGGCAACTCCCATGCAAATTGATTTTTCTATGCTGGAGGTGTTTATTGCAGAGGACTGGAACTTGGCACCGAGATGTGTATACAAAATTACTTCCATACTCATAGAGAAGAATTTGTTATTCGAAAAGGGGACATGGTTCCTGCCGTACAAATTTACTGTTTTATACTGCTTATCTCTAGAGGTGTTCATGGTAGAGTACTGGGACTTGGTACTGGGGTATGTAAAAGAATTCTAAATTCATGGAAGAAAATTAGGCTTATAAGAAAAAGGGGCGTGGCACTTCCAGTACAAATTTACCTTTTCTTGCCACATATCCCAGGAAGTGTTTGTGGAAGACAGAATAAATTTCATTAAATGGAAAAGGGAGAGCCGGGTTCGACGTTATAATCTAAAGCTCTCTTGAGGCATTTGCTACAGTAATGAGAAGTGGTATTTTATCAAGGCCAGGTTACTAAATTTGAGTTGGAAATATTAGAACTCGCCATGGCACCTCGAAGAAGGTTTCACGTTCACGCGTCGTATACCTGGAAACCTTTTAAGGTAAACTTAGAGGGAGGAGAGAGGAGATTTTATAATTTCATATTTTTAAACGGCCTAAATACCTTAACTCGCTTAGAAAATAACGAGCTATAACGAAATGGGCACAGAAATAAAATCTAACATCATTAAATTATTTTATATATAAGCTAGTATTTCAATAAAAAACGATAGTTAATTACCATATATGCATATGCATATATGCATAGAACAAACCTTGGGTCAGGTATATGAATTTCTTTAGTATTAAATGATATAAAAAAATATATAAATAGAGGTGGTAACCTTCGTTCGTTATTTCTGTTTAAAAGCTATTTCAATTCTCTCACCTGATACCAAATTTGTTTAACTTTGATAAGCTGTTTGTTTATTATCCAGAAAAGAACTTTCGGAATAAAAAATATTAGGCTTATATATAAGTTTAACTGGTAAAAAAAAATAACTGTTATTTTCGGTCCCTGGAATATTATGCAACGTATTGCACCGCAATAAAAAAAAAATAAATAAATATAACTGAAAGTCCTCTCGACTGGTGCAGCGCCTATCGAAAAGAATTTACAATTTTGTCAAGTTTTTCGCAGCGAGCGAGTAGTTATTTAGTGGCGCATGTTTGATTTACGACCCTTTAAAAACTTTTTATTGAATGCAATGTACCAAATTTTAAATTCAAATACTAAAAAAAAAACTATTAAAAATTACTAAACTTTCCATTTTTTATTTAACTAAATCACCTAATTTACTCACCTAAATTATTTCTTAACAAGTAAACAAGCAAGAAAGTCTAAGTTCGGGTGGAGCCGAACATTAAATACCCGGCGCAAGTATTAAATATTTGTTTTTCACCTTTCCGAAAGCTACCCATAGATGGTAAGCCGAGGTGTATCAATTTTGAGTAAATTAGCGTCCTTAAATTTCGAAATATTGAAGCTTCAAGCATTTCTGAAATTTACCGTTATATGAAAAGCGGCCGTCATTTTAGTCAGATTTCAATAATTTTCAACATTTTGCTTTTACGTGGCAAGCACAATAGCCATTCCGAGTTTGGTACAAATTGGTAGAACGGTTACCGAAATACATATATGTGATCATAAGTGGGCGGTGCCACGCCCATTTTCCAAATTTTATCATTAGCGTATTTCTTGGTTAAGAATTGTTGTAAGCATCAATTTTGAATAAATTAGCTTTAATATTTACTGATTTATCGAAGATTTTGTATTTCTCAAATTACCGTTATATGGGATGTGGGCGTGGTTATTGGCCGATTTTTTAAATTTTCGGCCATTTAGTATGCTGTACCAAGGCCAACAACTGTGCCAAGTTTGGGAGAAATTGGTGCAGCGGTTACTAAGATATACACATGTAACCATAAGTGGGCGTGGCTAAGCCCATTTTAAAAAAATTTGTAATATTCTTATTTTTCGTCTAAAAATTGTTCCAAATATCAATTTTGAGTGAATATTCTTCAGTAGTTACTAAAATATCGCGGTTTCCGTATTTCCGAAAATTACCGTTATATGGGACGTGGGCGTGGTTATTGCCCGATTTTTTAAATTTTCGGCCATTTAGTATGCTGTACCAAGGCCATCAACTGTGCCTAGTTTGGAAGAAATTGGTGCAGCGGTTACCAAGATATACACATGTAACCATAAGTGGGCATGGCTACGCCCATTTTCCAAAAATTTATAATATTCCTATTTTTCGTCTGAAAATTATTGTAAACGTCAATTTTGAGTGAATTATATTCAGTAGTTACTAAAATATCGCAGTTTTCGTATTTCTGGAAATTACAGTTATATGGGAAGTGGGCGTGGTTACAGGCCGATTTCGCCCATTTTCAATACCTTGGATTAGCGGAAATCTACATACCAAATTTCGTTGAGATATCTCAATTTTTGCTCGAGTTATCGTGTACACGGACGGACGGACAGACGGACAGACAGACATGGCTTATTCGATTTCTATATTCATTCTGAGCGTTTATGTATACATTTGTCTATATCTATCTCGATTCGTTTTGGCTGTTACAAACAACCGTTATGTGAACAAAATTAGTATACCCTTGTGCACAAGTGCGCTCGGGTATAAAAAGTCTAAGTTCGGGTGGAGCCGAACATTAAATACCCGGCGCAAGTATTCAATATAGGTTTTTCACCTTTACGAAAACTACCGCTACATGGTAAGCAGTGGTGGTTTTACGTCTATTTGAAACATCTTCGATAGAACGTTCAGTTAGACATAATGAGATAAACTTATATAGATATATCTGGGCGGCATTACGCCCATTTTCCAAAATTCCATAATGTTAATTCTTTTCAAAGGATTGTTAGTATCAATTTTGGGTAAAATTAGCGTTATAAAAAGGTGGTCGTAATTTTAGTCAGATTTTAATAACTTTCAACGTTTTGCCTTTATGGGGCAACCACTATAATCATACCGAGTTTGGTACACATTGATCGAACGGTTACCTAGATACACATATGTGGTTTTAAGTAGGCGGGGTCACGCCCATTTTCCAACATTTTATTATAAGCGTACTTTTCGCTAAAGAATTATTGCAAACATCAATTTTGAATAAATTAGCTGCAGTATTGATAACTGATTAATGGAAGCTTTCGTATTTCTCTAAATTACCGTTATGTTGGATGTGGGCGTATGTTTTGTGAAGGCCAACAACTGTGCCAAGTTTGGGAGAAATTCCGAAGATATACACATGCCTACGCCCATTTCCAAAAAATTTTTAATATTCTCATTTTTAATTTCATTTCAAAATAAGTACACATACCAAGTTTCTTTAAGATATCTCAATTTGTACTCGAGTTATCGTGTGCACATACGATTGCTCTTTTCATTCTGATCATTTATGTATACATTTGTCTATATCTATCTTGATTCGTTTTGCCTGTTACAAACAGCCGTAATGTGAAAAAAGTTATAATACCTTTGCGTACAAGTGCGCACGGGTTTAGAAATACTTGACATCCGCATTCGTATTCGCATCCGCGGATGTTAGCGTTTGAACATCCGCATCAGCATTCTCATCCGCGGATGTCTAAAATTCCACATTCGCAACATCCCTGATTTGTACCTGTGAGATCTCTGCCAAGCGTGCGTAATATTCTTCTATCATCTTGCAACTTCAACATTGGTCGGTAAGCCAGTTTTCAGTTATAGGAGGGCCAAGAATACTCGAACCCCCCCGCCCCTTCCCACAGGATGAAAAGTTTTCCCATACATTGACTAAATGAGTCGTTTGATCTCTTAAATATCGTTCAAATGAAGCCATTGATATACCTACCGGGCAGAGCTGTAAAACTGTGAAATCATATGAAATTAAAAATCATCAATTTTATGTTATTATGTTTTCATTGAATTTTTCCTTGTTGGGGAATGTGGCTTATAATTTTCCAATTCTATATTCACTCAAAGTAGATACGATTGCACACATTAACATATTCAAAGAAAGATTGAAAAAACTGAATGACGAAACATTAACTTTTATCACTGAATAAGCATTCAGATGAATACAGCTTTTGTAGCAGCATATATAGTGTAGCTTTACGACAGTGCGCACGCGAATTCTTTCTCGCTGATTTAAATTACGAGTTTTGCAGTGTGTAAAGTGCTTATAAAGCAAAAAATTTGCTCAAAAGTTTAGGGTTAACTTATTTTATATAGTGCTTGTGTTTTAAATGGTGTGAATCACTATCAAGGTATGTAATTTTGCGTTTTTTCTATATCTTTGCTTATAAGTATATAAATACAAAATAAGCAAAGGGGATCCCTTTTGGCGCCGGCCAAACAGCTGATTTTGACAGCAGTGAACTGTTTGCTGTGTGCAGAACTTAAAGCTTTAACCTAAGATTAAAAGCTTTAAAAAGCTATATCTTAAAGCGACTGAAAGCTTCAGTTCAAAACTCTAGGCTTGAGCTTCCAGCGCTCAGCTTAAAGCTCTGAGTCTAAAGCTACCCTTTATAAGGTGATGCCAACTCACCAAAAAGGGCCGCAAATAAAATAATGGAGAAGGAAGAAAATTTCCCAGATCCTTTTAAAAGGGGTGGCAAGATCTTGAGGTCACCAGTCGCGGATGCAGATAGGTATGCGCGAATGAGTTCATCGCCTGACGCCCCAGCACCGGAAGGAGCACGATGCTCTCCCCTAGATCTTAGCCGTGATTGCATAGAAATAGGGGCAAACATGGCAGCAAAAAGTCACAATGTGCAGAAAAACGATGCGTTGCTCATATTGGGTGATAAGCTGAGTAGTCTCGTTGAGATGATGGCACTTCCCAGACGCTCCATACATCAACCGATGAGAGACTTGGTGGATGAAATCGTGATATTATACGAGGAAGTGAAGTCGTTAAAAGGCAATGAAGGAGTGGCAAATAAGTCCCACATATATAAAGCCACTCAAACTTCTCCACCCTTTAAAAGGGTAAAAAATACTCCTAAAAGAGGCCTCGAAGACCCCTCGACTAGTGAGGTTAACCCGGCAAAGCGGTCCGGAGTTATCGAAGTGGCTACAAGCCAAAATAATGGCGAAGAGAAAACAATGGTGTCCTATAGAGATGCTTTGGCTAACACTAACCAAACAGCCCACGGTGAATGGATCGTGAAAAAAGGCAAAACGTCTAATAAGGCTAAGCCAAACCCTAACCCCATTGTTATCAAGAAGGTAGGCGACATGTCTTACAGCGATATGCTGAAAACAGTTAAAAGCAGTGCTGACTTAAACAAGCTTGGCGAGCAAGTCAAAAGAGTACGCAAAATTGCCAAAGGAGAAATTCTGCTCGAACTCAATCATGTACACGAGGAAAATACAGACCTGTTTAAGAAGGGCGTGCAAAATCTGCTGGGAAATGAAGCGGAAATAAAAGCTCTATCCAAGGTAACCTCGATAGAGATACATGATCTAGAAGAGATCACCACAAAAGAAGGTATAGCTAAGGCTATATCTGAAACAACAACGTCGATTCAAACCTTCGACTTAACCTGGATCAAATATCTCCGTAACGGATACTCAGGAACTCAAATAGCTTCGCTTTCGCTACCACAGCTCGTTGCGAAAAAGATTATAGTAGCTCAGAAAATTAAGATTGGGTGGTCAGTATGTCGCATTCGTGAAAAGACGTCCCTGACCAGGTGTTACAGATGCCTGGATTTTGGTCATCAAGCGAGAGACTGCACAAATGAAGACCGCAGTGGTTTCTGTTTTAAATGCGGCGAGAAAGGCCATAATGCCAAACAATGCAACAGAGTACCCTCATGCGTGCTGTGTAAAACCAGTGGGCAGATAAATAAGAGCCATATTGCTGGTGGCAAGCAGTGTCCATTCTTTCAGCGTGCGTTAAAAAC
>NW_023464758.1:0-10092 GCF_013731165.1 Rhagoletis pomonella
TGTATGGCAGTGAAGTGGAATAAAATGGAAAGGAGGAGTGCAGTCGAATGAAGATAAGTGGAATTTTGTTGAGTAGAATTGTTGAAACTCGAATGTTGCATGTTAAATGACATTTGCCGAATTTGCATAAGTCTGTGTCATAGGCGTTTATGTGTCTGTAATAGGTATGTATCTGCATATAAATAAATGAACGTGACAAGGGCGCATAAAAAAACAATAATAATGTGTTCAAATTTTTAATTTAGACATGTTATGTTTTTGCAGAATGTCACACAAAGAATGCGTACATACCCTGCAGGGAAGCCGCGGACTAGTGAATCAAATTTATAGTTCGGTACTAGGTCTTTATCGCCAAAAAGGAACTAGTCCGATAGGAACTTGATCCCCACCAGTCCAAAATCGCCGAAAAGTGGTACTTTTAAAAACCTAATTTTTTCAGTTTTTTTCACTAGAAATCTATATCTAAAGTGACGAATTTAGAAATGGTTCGGAACTATAGAAAAAGGGATGCAGAACGAACTAGATCTTATTTGTCGAATTTAGAACTAGTTCGGAACTATCGAGTAAGGGATGCAGCGGGGGCTTGTTTACTTTACATAGCTATCTGTTCGGCGGCTTTTTCGTTCAAATACGCTTCTATTCTGTGCTTCGTAGATGCTTTTTCATAGTTTGGTAATACAAAACTAAAATTTGTGTTAACATTTCAATATCTTGGGAATCAAACAAATTTAATTTCAAATTGAAAACACATTCCTTCCAAAATAACTTAAAATCGCACACACGGAAGAACCAAAAACATTGAAAAATCATGATACTTTTTTCTTTCGTCTGTCGATTTTAGAACTGGTTCGGAACTATAGAATTTAGGTCTAGTTCGGAACTATCGAAAAAGGGATGCAGCGGGGGGCAATTGACACTTCCTAGGACATCGCCATGTTAAATTCGCCAGTTGCTTGTATGCAAAAGAGATTTATCGCGAACCAGTACTGGGTCTAAATGTGCTAGAAGCGCACCAGTTCAGAACTAGAGATTTTCCCCACAGGGTACATATACATACACATACATACGCATTGGATTTGCATACCTACATGCATGTGTCTTTCCCAGTTAATAGAGTTGTAGACATTCCAGTCGTGCGTGCCTAGAGCGATTTAAAGTATTTACGTATGTATATATATTAACGTGGTACAAATTTGTACGAGAAGAAGGTTTCTAAAAATTCGAAGAACAACCCGCATTTCAAGCGACTTAAAAATTGACAGTTTTGACTCAATATGTTTAATATATTTTTTCTGCTCGCTCGCTCAAATGCTTGAAAATTTCCCTTTGGGGGTTTTCAAACCCTGCGCGCAAATGACTGAGTTGACAAACTAAAAAAAAATTAAACAGATATACAGATAGACAAGCAAGGTTTCAAGTAATTCTCTTACAATACAGGTTTCAGAGGTAGCACTTAATTTTATCGAATTCATCTTTGCCAGAGCCATTATATAATTGTTTCTAACGTTTAGGTACTAACTGAGATGTCTTCAGTTAAACTGAGGTCTTCAACTAGAAACTGGCTTTTAGGAGAACCTCTTTCGAAGTTTTCTGCAGCTAGAGTCCCGGGACGAAGGCACGGGACGAAAATCCCTTCCCGATACTCCCGGCGAAACCCACTACTTTCAAAAATTTATAAAATCTCCTGAGATGAAAAGGACCAAAAAAACAAGACAGAAACAAAATAAATTATTCAGAGAAAAAATAAAAATTACGGTGGCCATGGATTTTTTGTTTTTAATTTCAAGACCCTACCCCCTAATTTTTATCCTTTTTATGAGAAATATTATTGCCTATTTTTATAGATTTTGTCCTTTTAGGTCAAAAAATACGGTTTTGGGGATTTATCAGCTTTTGAATGACTATTTTTCATTAGATTTTTAAAATCAAATATGTTGTGGGAAGAGGGTTTATAGGCCATTAAAATAATGTATTGTAATCTATTGTCAGACTTGGGTTGTTGGTATTTATCATAGGGGGAAAAAATATAGATGTATTTTTCTTAATTTTTTAGATTTTGACCATCGCTAATTTCATCAATATTTATGCAAAAATGATATATACAATCGCTCCTTAGAAAAAAATTGGTTTTTCAAAAAAATGTTGGAAAATGGGGGTGGCACCGCTCCTTAATATCATATATGTGTATCTCAAAAACTACAAATGTTTCGATGGGCACTCTAATATACATATTTATAAATGAAAGCCATGTGAGCGCAGTACAATTCTTAAACACATCGGTATGGGCGGCTTCGGGACTAAAAAATTCAATTCCGGGATGAGCGGGATCGCGATTGAATATTTATTTAGCCCCGCACCCATCTATAATACATGTCTCCTACAGTTGTTGGAGCGTTAGGTAGAGCAAATATCTCGAAAAGTGGTGCACTATATTACACTTGAAATATAGAAAAAAACATTGAGTCGAACTATTTTCTAAAAGCACAATTTCGCAGAGTTCTACTAGGCATTCAAGAATATAAATTCGACAAGATTATGCGCGAGGTGACTAACATGAAACTTCTCTAGAGTAGGCCGAATAGCAGGACTTACAAGGAGAAATGAAGAAAAAGCTACTCGGAATACTGAAAATATATAAAGGGACAAGATAAAATAAAGCTCAAGCCAGTGTGAAAAAATAAAGAGAGTGTGATTTAGAGCGCGGTTACCCACGAACATGTACGTAGCGTAGAGTATAAGTGCGTAGAAACATATGAAGTTTTCTGTTGATAGAAGAATAGAGAGAAGCAACGTCTACGTGAAGATCACATAAGATAGATCATGTCAGCTAACACGTTATCCGTTTTTACTTTCCCCTGATTTCTCTCATAATTTAATATATCTATCCCTTCTAAAACTTTAACAAAATATTGATATTGGCTGAAAAGATTTTACCGCTTTTTCTGAACATCAAAGGCTTTTTCAGAGCACCGAAATCACTTACTTTTCCTCGACGCCTGCAGTAAGCAAAGGACCAAATTTTGGATTTGGATGAAGAACTATCTCTTTTTTGATACAATTGTGGGGAATGGAAATATGAAAGTTTAAGCTTTTGCGCATATTCAAGATGAACCTTGAAGCATGAACTTTTAGAAAGGTGTTCGAAAACGGAAGTGCTTAATGGCTGTGCTGAACGGGGCATTTCTTTGATTCAATGATACAAGCAAACTAAAATTTACCATTTACAAGAGTGCACAAAGTTTACAAAATTTTTGTTGTTGTTCAATAACAAAAATCTCATATTTTTCTACGAGTAATAACATAAAAAAAGGCTTGCTCCGCAATGATTTGCTTAGTTTTTTTACCACCCTAATGTACATAGAAGTATTCATATGTATGTATGTATGTATATAGTATAGCAGTCGTGCATGACACTCCAAAAATATTGACAAGCGATAATTTGCTTATCTGTGCATATTATTTATCGCACTTTGCCGTGATATCAGGAGATACATATACGCATACATACATAAATAAGTAAATACGTAAATGGCTTGAAAGCATTCGAATGAATGAACTCGTTGGATAGTCGAAATGTTATTGACAGAAATTGTCTTAATTAGCTCAAGGCATGCAAAATCGAAGATGGTCAAAACTACATACATACATATACATATGTACATAAAAAGGAAGTCTAAAGGCAAATGAGACCACAAATGACAGGATGAACAGTAATTTACATTCAAAGAGGGGAAAATTGACTCTTATGTAAGTCTCAGTGAATTGGAGCGGCGGAAGCAAAGAAAGCAACTGTGAAATTGAAAAGAATGCAAAATATTCAAAAGATAGGCATAAGCACGAAAAAAAAGTAAACTTTCGCAAGTACGAGTACAAACATATTTATACCGGAAAGAAATTAAAATGTTAATGACAGCTAGCAAAAGAATTTTCAACGTTGATTGCTTAAGTTTTTAATTTGGAAAAGAGTTGCAAGCTCAAATGGACTAAAATGGGCGGATGTTCTACTATGGAAGATGCATAAAGAAGGCATACTTATCAAAAGTAGTGGAAATGAGACACAGCGAGCATTTGTGTGTAAAGCGAAAGAGTAGCGGCAGATATTCCAATGGCAAAGGTAATAAAATAATCAAAGCGCCATGAAATGGCAAAAGTTCCGCAACACAAACGAAACGAAAAACTTCACTAGCATAAGAGTAAGGCGAAATGAAGATCAAATGAAAACCAAATGAAGATGAAATGAAGAACTAATCAAAAGTGAAAATTAAAAAAAAAACAGAAACGCAAGATAACAAACAAAAAAAAATAACGAGGTCACACAATAAGCAAGCAAAATAAGATACTAAAAAAAATTAATGAAAGAGAAATTGCTTAACCCAATCGCAGGACATTAATGAAGGAAAATAAGGCTACTTACTCGTGCTTGGCCGGAAGTGCAGTTTCCGTTGAATGCACCACTATTGGCATTGCGAGTATTCAGTATGCGAGTATTCAGCACTTTTCTGTCGGTTGTTGTTGGTTTTTTGCTGCAATGCCAAGATAGTCGAATAGGTGCAACTACTTCCATTATATGCCATTAGGGTATAATTAAAATTCCCAAGAAGTTAAAGTTTGCAAGCACACGATTGCTGAAGCTCGATGAAAGTTGTTTGCGAGCATATATACAAGATGTCGGGAAGTATAAGGAAAATAAAGGGAAGGCGATATGTGAACAGGAATAGTTAGTAGATTAAAGTTAAAGAGGTGGCTATTCGAGCGAGTTGTTATAACTGCCTTACATGTACATGGAGTTCGTTCGTTAAATTGACTTGGTAGATGCCGCCGAGTTACTAAACAATTGAAATGCTAGTTAATACACATAAAAGTATTCTTTGCTTTGAAGTTGCGCCGTTTGGTATATTTGTACATGCGTACTCATATAAGAAAACGTAGACTATTCGATGTGGAGCTACAGTAAGTGTAAGTTAGTGATAAATTAGTTACTTTGCCGTAAGCTGTGATTGAAGCCTTAGTTTCAGCGAAAAGTTAACAAAATTTGTTTAGCCTCAGGAAATACAACCAGCACTTTTCACCCCCATTTACACTGCATCACATCAGCACCCGTTATGTTTAAGCCCAAAAGAAGCCTCCGAGGCCATTGGGCCTCCACTAAGTAAAAGACATTGAGTGACAGTTTCGCAGAATATCCATAGCAGTTCCAAGTGTAGGAGGCAAATCTCCATTACTGCACACCGCGATCAATATGTGAAGTTTGGTTAGCAGATTTTTCAACTTATTGATTGATAGAGACTAATCCACCATACCAGAGATGCATAGCTGTTAATGGGTCACACCACAGATTGAGATTCCTCTAAAGTCGCAGAATCTACGTCTTACCAAAGAACTGTTTAAAATGCCACAATGAGTCTACTGTTCAGCGTAAGATATGCAAAAAGTGGATATACTTCACTTCAGAATAAATTAGAATAGTTACTACTTTAAGAGCAGGAGAAACAAAGCCGCCCACCTTCTCCTGAAACAAATTTTTTAGCACGGACCGTAACAGTTATATCTGTTATTAAAAAAAAACGCTCTTTAAAATTTTTTTTACTTTTTTTTAATTATTCCTTAAATAACCCTTTTTCTGATTCTTATTTTATAAATCCAAAATAACAATTATTTTCGGTTGTTATATAAATAATCTGCAAATAAAAGTCATTCTTGATTTTTAAATTGTATTTCTTAGTTAACAGAGTTATCGAAGACTTTTATTTATAAAAGTCATAAATGAAAATCAGTCACTGGCCTTTATTTTTTTAAATCATACTTATAAAAGTCATTTGTATAAGTCGTAGTAAACCTTTGTTTCCCAACACCTTCTTAACTGCGAAAAATGTTAATGACTTGTTTGCATTGTCATTCCATCGACAAACTACTAGATTAAAAAATTAGTCAATTTAGAAAGTTTACTTTCCTAGTTCTTTCTCAAGACCTTAAGTACAACGTGCAATTTTGCTTGAGTGCTTGGAAAAATTGCTTCCATTCCATGCCGCAGCCACTATTATGCTAATTTTGTAAACAGTTTCATATATTTTCTATTTTTTTGATTCGGAAGTGTAAAATAAATTGCTTAGAAATCAATATCGCCAGGTGTGCCCGCATTCTCTTAATAATAACACACATTTAATATCAAAGGCCCTATGAATAAATAACCAGCATTTGTACATACTTAAATAAGTGAATGAAATTTGGCGAATTCCCGAGCAAATGCTGCAATGTATGGCATTTTTGTTGTGAAAATCTCGGTTAAAATTAATAAACAATTTCTAACATATGTAAAAATTAGTACAAGTACGTACATACCTAACATACAAATACTTGTGGTCAGTTGAGTAAGTTAAGTTATATTTTTTCAAGCTTTGGCTATTTTTGTTTTTTGGTTTTTAATTTAGTTTAGTACATTTTAATTTAAGTTTAGTACATTATATAACCAGCACTACGTAAATCCAAACTTTAAACTTCTTACAAAAATTATCAAAATTTAACAAACTTTAACAATTGCCCCAAAAATTTGAAAATTTTTAATCGGAAATTTAAAAAAAAACCCTAGGTATACAGTTTCATAGGCCAGTCGATTTTAATAATTTAATGCGCAAATTTCAAGGCGTTAGATTCTAATTTTTATTTTTTTTTACGGTTATTCCTTATAAAAGTAATTGTGGAGCATATTTTATATGGAATTCTGACCAAAAAGTTTAAAATTTTTGGGTTAAAATTTGTTGAATTTTATGTTAGACTTTTATAAAAAAATTATAAACTTTAAAACAGGCACAATAAAAATATCAAAAACTGGTCAAACTGTCTCTAAACTTAATCACCTGACCGCAGGATTATAGAGCGAAATATATGTATACATACGTACAGTCAGTGTCAAATGTAAGTGTACACATTGTTGTAATATAATATTCACAACTAATAAACTAATAATATAGGTCAGTCTTTAATATAAACCATATAAATCTAAGTTTCACACTTTGTATAAAGTTCACAAAAATTCAAACAATTTTCATCAAAATTTCAAAATATTTTATTAAGATTTTCTAAAAATTTTTAGAGCATGCAGTTTTGTAGCCTGTTCAATTTTAGTAACACAAAACGTATGTTTTAAGTCGTTAGAAATTATCTTTGATTTTCTAGATTTTTTTTGGAGGCTGTTGCGCATATTTTTCATACAAAAATAGATTTTGATCACGCGAGGAAGAAAACATGCAGAAATTCTGAATGAAAATTTTGAAATTTTGATGAAAATTGTTTGAATTTCTGGGAACTTTATATAAAGTGTAAAATTTGATTTCTTATAGCATGAACTATATTTTTATAAATAAATATGAATATTATATTAGAGCAAGGTGTACACTTACATTTGACACTGACTGTACGTATTGTACAAAAACTTTTGCTTTACTCGCACTAATGCATTCATATTTTTGTATACCCTGTTTTGTTTGTTCTGCGTAAATTCCTACCCATATATTTGTCATTTACTAAAATACCGACACAACTCAAATAGTGCAGTTTTTGAGCTAGTGATGCAGAATTTCGCTATGTTTCTTGCTTCGCACAGTATATATTGTAAACGAATTGCATGCCTAAAACCTACGAAATAACCGCAACAACAGAATATTTTCCGCATGGTGAGAATCTATTGATAGCTCTAAAAATGCTTTGTGAAAAAAAGCTCCTACTGAGTTGTGCCTTTCTTTTGGTAAATGAGCGATATATTCACATAATCATAACGATGCTCAGTTGCATTTGTTCTGAAACTTATATTATGCTGCGTGAATTTTCAATTCTCAATTGATTTATCATTACGAGACTAATTACGAAGCATTCGCAAATTAGTTTTGTGCAATCATGTGCAAATATTTTCAAGTTGCCCTTCCAATTACCAAAAAATACAATACCAAATCGAATTCAAACAGAAACAGCATGTCGAACTCAGCAAGCATAGGAGCAGATACGTATGTAGATAAAAGGAAATAAAACAAATATTAAAATTACGTATACATACATATGAGGCCATGAGAGCGGAAGTGGCCTAACTCAAAATTTTTTTGTTCTACCAAACAACTTCTTAAAATAGTTTCTAATGTTATAAATTTTAAAATAAAGGTTACTTATTATTTAATTTAATGGTACGTTATTATTATTAAGGAATGAACGACTTTTATTTTTAAATTCATCACATTTGAGACTATTTTAAGTAGATAAGTACAAAAAATATAATTTTGGTTTAGGCCACTTCTGCTCTCACGGCCTCATATGTGAGTGCAATAACTGTGCGGCTACATTGGTGGCTGTCGGTTGCCAACATATTGTTGCATATATTTGCACATCCACATGTATGTATGTATGTATGTACTTACAACAATGTACAATTTTTTTAATATGCAAAACTATTTGCTCTTTTTGTATGCGTGGGCACGCACTAATCAACCAATCAATGGTGTCTATTCGTATATTAAAAAATTTTATAAATACATATTTGCGGATATAGCATCGTTGCCGATTGTTTTTAGCTTTATTTCAAATACATACCAAACGGGACTGAAAGTGAGCTGCTGGCCAAAGGAGCAAGTAGGGAGAAGCATGATAAAAATATAGTAAGGTAGAACCGCTGAGAGTCACTTTTAAAATTCTTGACGTTTCCAAACAATTTAATTTTTAAATTTACTCACAAACTCACACACACATTTTCATTTTCAATCTCAAGCAACAACAATTTCGAACAATTTCAATTTTTTATTTTCACTTTTATATGATTTTAAAATGTTGGCAAACTTCAAAAAAAAATCATGGCCGACAAATTGAGAGAACGGTTCTACCTTGCTATGTTTTTATCATGGGGAGAAGTACAAATTCAAATTTAAAATTTCTAACAATGCTCGGAAATAAATATCATTTTGAGTAGTAAATAACATAAAATATTTTCTTTTGAAAAAAAGTTAATTTATGTACAAACATGTATGTGTATGAATGTATTTTTATACGTATACCACATGACATTTTTCATCCCAAAAGCTTTAAAACACCGATAGATTTATTACCCTATCTAATCTCGTCCTCGACATATTAGATTTTGAAACAAAAACAGTTCATTTTCCATTGGAGTGGAGCAATTTTGAAAATTTGACTTGGTTCGAATATACATATGTATGTGGTGTTCCATACACGATAAGAAATAATTTTCTAAAAAAAAAGGTAAAATTATCAAATAGGTGGTGATAAATTGGCATTTGAGACTTTGTTGATGTTGGTTCGTGTGCAAAATTTGTATGGTCTACTTGAGATACGTACATAATATGTACATATTATGTATAAGTCATACTTACCAAATGTATTTAGTTTTACAAAATGTTATTGTGGCATAAGAAGAAAACATTTTTAATTTTAGCAATATTGTTTGCAAACATATCTCAGATATCCCTCAAGAGCTATTAATTCAAAATCATCTGTTTCTAAAAAAAACGTGGAAAACTATTACATAGAATATGATTATTAAATGGAAAGGGAAACTTTAAACCTTTTCAACAATCGCAATAAATTTTGCTCAGTTTTCTTTACAAGGTAAAAATTTCGTATATAAAATTTAAACGCACCGCTTATTTGCTAGTTATTTGGGCCTGACAACTTCCGAATAAGTCGAAGATTATTCCCATGGGTATCGAACGACTCTGAGAAAATCTTGAACAATCCCAAAAAGATTTAAAAAAACTCCTAAAAATGCTGAGCGCATCCCAAAAAGCATTATTCATTTAAAACGCAAAGTATCTTGAAAAATATTTCAAACTTAAAATATTCCGTTAACATCCAGAAAGGTCTGAAAAAATTCCAAAATCCAAAAAACCCCATGAAGTTCAGAAAATTCTTGCACGGTCCTGTGATGTCCCTAAAATAATAATCAGGGCTGTCATGGAATCCCCGTCGGTTTTGGATTTTATCGGAATTGCAAACCGATATTGATTTCACTACGTGTCATGAAACCGTGTCGGTGTTGTGGATCGCAAATTTTATTTTCGCTTTTTTGACAAAAATTTGTGAAATTCAATTGTTTTC
>NW_023464759.1:0-10089 GCF_013731165.1 Rhagoletis pomonella
TAATGATTATATGTATATGTGTATGTATCTAGTGTTTAGGTTAGCGTAGTTAACTCGCGCTATTCAGCTTAGCTGAATGCACTTCAGCCATCTCCATAAGAACACAGGATTGTATTAAATCTTCAGCAAGTGTGCGACGACACTGCCTTTCTCAGTTCAATAACCGCTTTAGCGTATTTATGTGCATATCTTTACAATTTCAATTCAAAAGTTCGGAATTCAGTACTTTGTGATTTTTATGCGCAATTTGATCGGCGTAATAAATCATGTGGCTGTAGTCTTACGACTAAGTTTCCTCCATAATGCACGCTGACGACATTTCATGCTGTGTTACGAGGTGTCAAAGCCATGCTGAGTGGAGTTGAAAAACGGTAAAATGAAAATGAAAACAATTGTAAACAGTGAAAAATTTTACAATGCACTTTTCAAACCCCTTTTTTGCCTGTTGAAAAATAAAATAAATGATGCTGGCAAAGCATATCGTGCGGCGGCCAAAGTAATCAATTGCCTGTGGCAACGACGGAAGTTCAATTGCACGCGTCGGAATGCGTAAAAACTTACAAACAACGCAGCGAAGCGAAAGGGGGGGGGTTAAAATATGCAACATCAACTTGAAAAATGAAAATTCTCTGACTAACTAATGAAAAAGTCAAGCCAGCGCAGAGTTGGTTTTATGGTCAAATAAAAAATTGCACAAAGTACTAAAGAGCAGATATTTAGCTTGTGCTTTCGAGTATTAAAAAAAATAAGCGCTTGGCTTGGATGTTGTACTCATAAATATGTATGTATGCACATAAAGTTGTACATTCATTTTTGATATCCCTTCCATTATCCTGGTAATACTTGTACTTCATTTGCCCACAAACGTAAATAAATAAACAAATAAATGTCTGAAATGAAAATTAATGAAAATGGTGCTTAACCCTTCACCCCAGTAGTCTGGACAGTGTTGCCAGCTATCAGCCACTAGCTATCTTGTATAATGCGGTTTCACCTGCGTCGCCACTTGGCCGCGTTTACAAATAGCGTGGCTGGCCAACTCCTCACAATTAAAACTTGAGTGAATTCTAAAGATAATAAAAAAAGTAGTAAGAGCAAATGAGTGAGGCAGAGAGGGAAAAATGAAGAAATTACAGAGTTCTTTCACTATTTTGTTTACATTAAGAAATTAAAATTTCACGAATGGTAGAGTGGTTGAAAATAATTGCAACCTGTAATTTTACCATCGTTATTATGTTAAAGTGGTCAGATGCAGCTGTTGTAATTTTTTCATACTTATTTAAGAGTGTTTAGTTAGTTCAATATTAATATAATGTTATGCAATTGCTGTAAATTTATTCAGCTTTTGCAAGAAATATTCTTCCGCCACTTTACATAGAGTTAAGGTGGCGCTGTGCAACATATTTAAAGGCTGTTTAAGGATGAACTACGTTCCGACATCTTGGAGGACTGCGGGGGTGATCTTCCTGCCAAAAGTGGGCAGCAGTGGCCACACATATCCAAAGGATTACAGGCCCCCATAGCCTAACAGCGTTTCTTCAAAAGGCCAAGGAGAGGCTAATAGACGTAGACATCAAACAAAGCGTATCGAGGCACCTCCTTTCAAAGGCAAAACACGCCTACACGTAAGGAAGATCGGTAGATACCGCTCTACACAAAGTTGTTAGACGAATAGAAGCGGCCCTGGAGAATGGGGAATCGTGTTGAGTGTCTTCCTGGACATAAAGGCGGCATTCAACAATGTCTCAACACAAGCCATTTTGGACGGAATGACGAGGATGGAGGTTCATTCCGTAATTTCGGATAAGCAGTATGTTGAGCTGCAGAAGTGTTTCGGCGCAGTGGGATAGACATGCGACCACCAAACCGGTTAACAGGGGCACGCCACAAAGGGGCGTGTTATCGCCTGCCGGACTTACTGCATATGCGAATGTGATATATCTGTCATAGTAAGCGGAAAGTGTCTGTCTACACTCAGCCCACTTATGCGCCAAGTATTACGGGCAATACATCTTTGGCCACTCGAAGTGGGGCTTAGTATCAACGCAGAAAAAAAAGAGATCTGGCACTCTTCACCAGGCAATACAAAGTTCCGATTTGGGACAAGCCTAAGCTAGATGGGGAGACCTTCAGGTGAAGCAAAGTGCCAAGTACCTCAGAATAGTCCTCGATAGTAAGCTAACGTGGCGCCTCAATGTGGAAGAGAGAGTGAAGAAGGCTTCCGTGGTATTCTATGCATGCAAAAAGATGCTGGGCTGCACCTGGGGCTCTCTCTTTCGTGCTTGTTTGGCGGATCTATTGGCCAATAATATAGCATCGAAAACTGCTGCCAGGCTTTATCCTACGGGTCAGTTTGTGCGCAGGTCTTGCGGTCACAGTAGTATAGCGTCGAATTTACTTGGACGGATCGAATTTGTGATCCCGGATCTGCACTTTGAGAGGAACTTCGAAGCCATCATAGTGGTCGAAGGCTGGCGTGAGGGCATGAGGAGTGCGGGCTCGGTGAATGTCTATACGGATGGATGTAAGATGTAGAAAGGCGTAGAGGCGGCAGTCGTATTCGCCGAGCTCCGCCTTAACAAATCTGATAAGCTACCAAACTATTCCAGCATTTTCAAGGCGGAGGTATTGGCTATAAGGAGGGCGGCGGAGCTACTGAACAGCACTTCAGGTAACAAGCGTGTGAATCACTATATAGAGGGTCAGGCTGCAATAAAGGCGCTACTAGCCCACAGCACGTCCTTTAGAAGTGTGGTGGAGAGTATAGCAGCTCTGAATTTGATACATTCCAATTGTGACATACATCTGTACTGGGCTGACCAAAAAGAGTGCTCTGTGGGAAACCATGCCGATGGCAGAGGTGCCGATTTCGCTCCAAGCGATTAAACGGGAACTCGACCTGTCCATGCTCCGGAAGGCGCAAAAGGCGTGGAACAAACGCAAGGCTGCAAGTTGTCCAGGGTTATAAGCAGAAAGTATGACATGAAGCTCACGAGGTTTATCCTTTCCCTCAAGAGGGAGGACGCTAGGCTACTAGTGGGTGTTCTAACTGGACATTGCTCTAAACTGGCTGTGACAAACGTTAAGATATGCAGGACATGCAGAAGGCAGGAGTAGACAGTGAAGAATATCTTCTGGGAGTTTCCTGCCCTTAGCAGACTGCACATAAGACCATTTATAATGGGCTGAATTGAATGAAGTAATAAAATTTCAGATATAACTGCAGCGACATGTGTTAGATAGCTAGTAAAATGAACATCTTTATATTGTTTTGTCTGCAGCGTGCGCTGAATAGTTATCAAATGTTGCTGAATAACACAAATACTTAGAATAGAAGTATTTTTGTGTGCCACAGGCTCTCTTAGGCCAAAGAGCATTCGAAAAGTGCTCTGAATCCCTTATACAGTTTTGTAATTCTATAAACGAGAAATAATTTATGATTCATTTATCTAACGCTTTGCTTTGTGCATTCTGAATTTACAAGCTTTGCTGATTTAAAATTTATTTCAAACAAAGTCTGGTTTGCTAGTCTTGCTGAATGTTTGTTGTATTCATAAATACGCGCTGAATTGTGTTGAAATCTCTAAAAATTTATAAAACGAGTAAATAATTATTACTTTTAAATGAAATTTGATTAAAAATGCAACTAAATATACGCTGAATTAAGAGGGTGTTGGTATAATGTCTAATTGCATGAAGTATAAATAAAATTGAAGACGAAAACAAAATATAATGCTACAATACTTATTTTAAGACATGCTGAATTTGCTAAAACTGCGGTATGTTGTGGAAAAATTCGTAAAAATTTATATATGAGCAAAAATCTTAGTAATTTTCTATAAACATATTCCTATGATCATGATTTGTGCTGAACTAACAAATATTAATAATAATAGGTTGGCGCTTACACATATGTTAGAGTTAGGTCGAGCTTCTTCACTTCGGCCAAAATAAGGAGCTGAATTATCTAGCATAAGTAAAATTGAACTAGTGACCTGAAAACCATCTATTTATTGCAAAAACTAGCAGCGGAATTGCACTGATGCACAGTTTAAGTAAAATCCCACAGGACAAATAGCAAACAAAAAACATGCTGCCGAATTGCGGGGAATATTAAAGACTAGCGAATTTTTGCAGATTTTATCTGACATGATAAGCAAAATTTTACCAGTAGCATTGATAATCATTAACTCTTAAAAAAAGCGTGCCGCTGAGGTGCGCTGAGCTTAAAAACTAATGAATTTTTGCATTTTATCTCACAGGATAAGTAACATTTAAACAGAGAATTATATAATCAATTATTCCGAAGAAAAATATGTTGCTGAATTGCGCTGAATATAGAGAAGAAAAGAATTAAAATTTTTTTTTATCTTACAGATTACGTAAAATTTTACAGTCCTTTGTAATCATTTATTATAAACAAAAACATGCTGCTGAATTGAGCTGAGTACTTCAGTTTTAATCTGGAAGTTTATGTGTTACTCTACAGAAAGCCTTTATAAAGGTTTATTCTTAACAAAAACATGTTGCTGAATTGCGCTGAATGTTAGTAACAACAAATTTTAATTTTTAATTAACTCCCAGTAGCTGAGTTTTAAAATATAAACCAAAATTTCACGCAAGAATGACTCGGCTGCTTTGCTGAGAACAAAATCATGCTGAAAAAAAAATTTGTACAAACATGTCTTTAAATTAGCCAAAACTACATATTATACTCGTTTACTTACATTTATTTACACTCGTGCATGCTTGTACAGAAATGCAAGCATGAAAGCGGAAGTTGCTTATGTAAACAAAAGATTAAAAGTTGCTTTTTCAATTCAAAATAAATATTTCTTTTACTTTACACCTGACTTGCAATCGTTTTAATGCTCCACAAACGCCTTGTGACACTGAAAATATATATTTTACAAAGAAATATATTCCGCAAATAACTTTGTGTCCATTTGCTTGTACTCGTGCGCTGGCAAGTGCATGTATGTACATGTATGTATGTGTGTGTTGGTAAAGCAAATTCTTTACTCTTACGCTTCGTTTAAATAAATGCATTGCAATTCAGCAAAAAATATTTTATCATATTTGCACAGTGAATGACTCCGAGGTGCCGAGAATGAAGCATAGCTGCCATTCTCGCCTACCCCTTGGGGATATGTATGTACTTATATATTTATTTATGTGTATATGTAAGTAATATTCGTATTGCCGAACGTTGATGGCACCAAGGGCGCTAAAGTCAAGTCAAACGTAGGCCAGCCAAACGGTACGTACGTACGTTGAAGTTGATGCTGTTGCATGACAGCAAACAAAATACATATGTACAAACAATAATAACAGCCGCAAGCAAGTGAAGAGCAATTGGCGGTGGGGGGATGGTACAGAAGGCAAGTGGAGTGATAGCGGCAACAATTTAAACAATTCCAATGAAACATCAGACAACAACTGGCGGCGGGCAGGCGAACAGGCGGACAGGCGTAGTCATTCATTCAACTCTTTCAATTGAGGCAGCCAGCCTGCACATCCACACACACATACATAGCCACATAGGCAGGAAAGTTATGCGGATGCAGGCAAATAGATACCCCAACATACAAGTAGTCAGGCCTGTACAGCCAGGTTGGCTGGATGTAAATGTAAAAGTAGCAATGCCGCTGGAGAAAAACCAGGAATGAGTTGAATACGTAGGAGATAGGGACCAAAAAATAAAAAATAACAGCATCAAAGTAGCGCCTGCAGTGGCCGGAGAATGCCGTGCATACTGCCAAGCGCCTAGCTGTATGCAAAGGAATGTGTATTCAGGCATAAAAGGCATTGACATTGTAAAAATTGTTGAATGGACTGAATTGCGGCGCAGGGCTATTACAAACAAATGCAGAAAAACAGAGAGAAAATAAACAAATAAAATCCAAACAAAATATGAACTGGAATGGTGTAGAAAGTTGCAAAAAGGGAGGAAAATGAAATGCATACAAAGGCATGCGAAGGAAAATGAGAAAAGTTGGAAAAAAGTAGTTAACCAAAGATTGAAATGTAAAATAAATAAACGCGCCAAGCGACACACAAACGCGCCTACATATAGGTATACATGCAAACATACTTATGTATCTATATACACCTTGGTGGCGCTGCCTTCACTGCTGCAGTAAACGCATTTTGCATTCCAACATCAATGCCTTGGCTGCTGCCAGTGAAACTCCATTAAAGTACGCCGCATTCTTGCGAACAGAAAGTCAATGTTAAGCGGCCAGAAAGTATGCAACGTGCTGCTGTTGACCCGCTCCATGACTGCTTATCTGCCATGGATATGGCCAACACGTGCGCTGCGTCACGTGCACTTGATCGCCATATTTGTCAGGTGCAAATGAGAATACCAATATACGTATGAGTACGAGTGTATGTGTGTGCGCGCGTTTGGCGAGTTGATTATTATGGGCTCAAAAGGCGGCAAACATTCAACAGCACCATCTATTGGCACTCATAGTGTATGTGTGCATAGTTGTGGCATCTGCATTTCGCCTGATTTATGACTGATTGCATTTTTGCGTTGTATGTATTACCCTACCTGGCGTATTCACGTTATTATGCTGTGGTGCATATTTTTTTTGCGGTATGAAGTTGCATGTAGATTTCATACAATTCGTGTTGGTAATGTGTGTGTGTGAAGTGAGCGCGCAGAGACTTAAATCTCTGGCAGAAATAATAACATTTAAAGTAGTTGGAAGAATGCTGAAGTACTATGGAGTGCACTTTATTTGTATTCAGCGCTATTCAGCACAATTTCGCTGATTAAAAAATATGCACGTTTTATGCGTGGAGGTGGAATATTGATGTAATTCAGTGCGAGTCATTGATGCTTATTCAGTGTAAATAGTATATAGCGTAGATAAGTGATTTTCAGCGCAATGGAAATGGGAAACTTAAGCGATTAAGATAATATTTTAAGAGGTAATCATTCAATTCAGCCGTACATTTCATGCTTGCAGAATATGTGCAACACATAATTGCTCTTAAATAAGGGATTTCCGCTGTTCGACTTATTATTTTCTAGAAAAATTGCCTTCTGCATATATAAATTAAGTTCCATTCAATGCTGCTCAATTCAGCTCATTTCAGAAAGAACAAGCTGAATTCATGAAGTAAATTTTTGCAAGAAAAAGGAATGCGTTTTATGGTTATTTTCAAATGTTTACTTGCTTACTTAAATTCATTTCAGCACATTTCATTGCATATAAGTAGTTATAATTGAATAACTGTTTCCTTTTCTAGTTGAAGATTTCCAAAGTACTGCATTACAAATCCATACTTTCAAGTACTTTTTCAAAAACTGCTTCGGTTCTTTAATAAAACATGTTCAGCTGTATTCAGCAATATTAAAATAATAATCTTTTAATTGGATGACGTGACGAGTGTACTGAAATTTTTGGCTTTAAAATGATGCAGTACCTTTATAAATTATATTCCGCATAATTGCTTGGGCTGCTGCAGCCTTATCGCATCTAAAGAATATGAATAGTTTTTTTTGTATACTCAAATTTCTACCCAATACTCGCTATCGCAATTCAGCGCGATCAAAAACTATATTCAGCGCTATTTTGAGGCTTTCTTAGTGCGAAATATTAATATCTAAGAGAAGTCAACAAGTAGTCAAGGGAGCTCTGATCGGGATTCACACAGTGAAATTTAATATGCTACCTCACCCCGTTTGTCACAGCTGCATGGAGGACGACTTGGGGAAGCATCTCAACATTTCCTCTTAGACTGACCAGCTTTTTCCACTCTCTTTTCTCTTGGCGATATTGCCTCAAGGCTGCCGTCCTTGGCAAGTTAATCAGCCACATAGTTTTCTGCGATATCACTATGGCCGGGCACCCTTTACTAGTCTAACACGGTAATTTTCCGACCTGACCTAAAGCGAGTTAGGGCATTCCCCAACAAGCTTAAAGCATGCCGTAAGTGAGCTTGCTATCTGAGTAGATGTTAACCCTCCTTACCGCCTGCGTGCAACAGCCAATCGACTGCTTCCTTAACAGCAGCAATCTCCGCCTGACAAATACATACCACAGTGGTCTGTAAGCCTTAATTTAAGGTTGTGAAGAGCTCCCTGCAAAGGATGCTTCCACGAACATTTCCGTTTTGCTTCGACCCATTATAATAAAAGCTACCGATGTCTCCCTCTTACTACTGCCCCTTGCCACTCATCCCTTGACTGGATGGGCATGGCGATGAGGCCATACTAGACAGGCAGTGCTTTACATTAGATATAGACAGGTGGTGCTTTAAGCCAGAGTGGGAGTAGTCCTAAGCACCATCACTGATTCCAATAGGGGCAGTTCGTACTCCGCCAGACGAGGACTCAATAATACATAATGGGCTTAGTTATGATTTTATAGAACCAAGAAATAACTTCGGGAGAAAGACCCCATCTCTTACCTGTTGCCTTTTTGCAGCTTTATAGAGCCACTGAAACCTTCCTTACCCCCTCAACCATATAAGGCTTCCACGACGGCTTCCTATCGAGAATCGGGCCCAAGTACTTGACCCTGCCATAAAGCGCCAGGCGAATGCCTCCGAACGAGGGAAGGAGTGGCGTGGAACACCTTAAATGTCCTAGTGAACAACACTAGTTCCGGTTTACTAGGATTTGTAACAAGTCCGCTGTTCGCAGACCATATTGTCACCAGGTTCAAATATCCTTGAGTTAAGTCCTTGAGGGTATCCAAAAATTTGCTTCTGTCACCTAATCCGCATAGGCGATCACCCGGCACCTCCTACTCGCCAACTCCTCTAGTAGGTCATTTACGACCACGATCAAGGGAAGAGGAAGAGCGCACCACCTTGGAGCATGCTGCTATCAACATTGAGCTGGACGGTGGCACCATCACAATCCGCCGCGACATCCGGAATCGTTAATGGATATGCAAATTTCTTCAGTTAAATATTTTTTTTTTAACTTATTTGATTAAAAAAAATTTTAATGCATTTGGCTTAAGTTTATACATTTTTCTCAAAATTCATGCGTTTGCATTAACACAGCGCCACAACAAGTCATATTCAGCGCGTGTTATTCTTATTCAGAGCGATTCAGCTAAGCTCAGCTTACTCCTTTTAGCAGACAATGAACTAGCGAGTCACTTTTAAAGCTCCGGCATTATTTTACAGTTTATTGCGAAGCACTTTTTACTGCTATTCTGCGGCATTCTGTTCGTTGTCTCTAGCAGACAGCGGACTAGATAGCCCTTTTTAAAGCTCCCCCATCAGCTTATATGGAATTCCTTGTGAAGCTTAATTCATTTTAATTAATTTCTAGAAAATTTACTTCAGAGGTGAAAATAAATAAGGAAGAGCACAAATAAATAAATAAAAAATAAATTATGTAGAAATATGGACATACTTTAATGCGGCCCTAATGTTAAAGTTGTTGGCAATCTCATTACTACATTTCTTATGAATTAAATATGAACGTCTACAACGAAGTTAAGTACTTGGGGGAAATCGCAAATATGTATATTTATTTATATTATAAAAAGGTAAGACTTGAAAGAGAGCAAAAAAACGATATTTTCCGAATTGTGCCTTGCATAAAAAAGCGCTCAATTGCAAAGGCCCAGCGCAATTTTTTACTTGAGGTTTGCACATATTTTTCTCTAGCACAAAGAAGTCAACACAGGAATAAGGATAAGAAAATAAGAGCAAATGCGAGGTGGCAATGAAAAATTGAAGAAATGTCTGCTAATGAAAAGCCAGGAAAGAAAAAGCGCTAGCAAAATGGGGGAATAAGTCCGAGAGAGGCTGCTCGGAACTAAGAGACCATAAGGTGCAATACTTTGCAGTCAAGGCAACAAGCCAGCGGCTGAATACCAAAAGCCGAAGAAATATAAAAAAAAAAAACTAAGTCAATGTACGCATTTCAATAAAGGTAGCAGCGCAGCTATTCAACAAAAGCAAGAATGACTTAAGAGAGAGAGAGTGGGAGATGGAAAGCAGAGTAACGCAGCCGAAGTCAACATTGAGGAATGAAAAGCAAAAAACCAAAAAAAAATAAAAAATTTTCTTGCTTGCTGTGGGAAATGGCCAAGCAAGCAAGCCATGTTG
>NW_023464760.1:0-4315 GCF_013731165.1 Rhagoletis pomonella
CTTTGGACCTTTTGTAAAGTGTTCGTGGATTTTTATGAAAACTAATTATTCACAGGTAACTTTAAATCGGTTTGAAGCCAATGATGTGAATAAAGTTCTGGAAGTCATCAATTTACGAATATGACCTATTTAAGTCAGATCGAAAAATATATGGTATTTATTCAAAACAAAATTAGTAGAGATGCGCGAACTATGAAAAAACATAAACTAAAGATGGTTTAGTGGAACAAGGTGACTACTCAAGTCTCAGAACGGGTGTTCAGAAAAATTTTATCATTATAAAAGAAATTGTCTGTTATTTGTTTATCCAAGCAAAATATGAAACTTTCGCTAACACCTATCTATAGCGAAATTCTTCCCCTTATTTTAATATATTACATGAGGCTATAAATGCATATAAAATTTTGACAATCGCAATTGTTAATGTGTGCAATTTTTCGTTAAATAAAAGCTTAAATTGATGAATTGCAATCAACGATGGTAGTTGTTTTTTTTTTAATATTAATTTCATTTCGATGTGTAATATTTTATTCCGTATGATTTCCTTTCACACAGCAGATTGGCAAAACTGTCTCACCATAGTAAAAATATTATTCAACAACTTTCCCCATAGAACTTTGTTACCGATTCACACATGCCCTAAGAATAAAATGTTTTTAAACAAACACAAAATTGATAATAAAATTTGAAGGATTTTAGATACTGCGTATGGTAGCATGAAATTTTACAATCTGCTTAATTGCCAGGTTGTTTTTTGTATCATGGAAACACATATCAACTGATTTCACAATTACAGTGGGATAAACTTAAAACCACTAATATAAATTAGTTAAATTTCGTTAAGATTTTTTATCAATTTTAAGTTTTCGTTTGGAATAATTTTCATGAGCTAATCTATTAAGATATTTTTTTAAAATTGCCGTACATCCGATATCTATTAAAATTTTGCCATCCTCATTTTTTGGAAAGAGAAGTTCATGATACAAGTTTATGTGCAAAAAATAAATTAAACAATAAAAGTCTCCTTATATTTATGGAATTTATAATAGAAAAATTTGTATTTCATAACCCAGACTTAATGAATAGCCTACTCTATAAGTAATAGTAGAAATTCTGAATTAGTAAGTTCAGTCAAGATGTCATTCAGAACTTTTGAAGAAAATCACTTCTCTCTTTTGTGAAAATTTGGGACTATCTTATGCGAGTATTACCGACAAAATGTTAGTCTATGAACGATTAAAAATTAACGAATAAATGATTAATCGAGATTAATGATTAAAATTAATTACGCATTCGCTGTGGTGTAGTGGTTAGAGGTGTGCACTACTATTCCGCAGGGTGAGGGTTCGAGCCCAGTTCCGGCCAACATAAAAAACAAAAAGTTTTTTGTAATAGTGGTGGGCCCCCGGCAGGAGGCGGCGTAAAACTGTAGGCCGCTCCCCTTTGTGCGACAACATCGAGGCGCATGCCACAATCGGAGGAGTAGCTCAGCCAAACACTAACATATGTCGATGGTCCTCTGCAATAACGGGACAACTCAAAATTTCAGGTTTTTGAGTTATGTAGTAGATTAGGTTTATAAATAATCATATTCTTTTGAGGCAAATCGACATAGGCTTTGTTGTTACTAATCCGGCAGAGGCAAAGTTTTGCCATTTGGAACAAAACCGAAGTAGCCAACCCTTACTACTGAACAGTGGCAAATATCCAACATTAATCGTGAATATTGGCATAAGTCAAAAACTATGAAATAACGACACTTTTCGTTTTGTGCAGTTGTTCAGCAACACAAATGGAATTTTTTTCGTTTAACTGCATACGAGTTGTTACTTATTTCGTATTTTTGCAGTCCAACACTTACTAAATCTTTAGAAAAAGACATAATTTGAAAGCTTACAATATGACTGCACATAATCCGGAATTATTACGCTCCAAGATATATTATTGCTAAATTACGAAACAAAAAATCTTTAATTGGCTCTACTGAAATATATGAAATTTTCAGTTGTGTCGTTATTGCAGACGACCATCGATGTGTAAGCGCCTTTCTATTATTATCATTAATACCATTTTAAATTACATAAACCCAGTCACAGCACTTTTTTGTATTCGACACTTCCAGAAATTACATAATACATAAAATAAATAAAAGCTGTTTTGATTAATATTACATTAACTGGAAACTGTTAAAAATAAGTGCGCTTGTGTACAGAGATTTTAGAACCTATTTAGTTCCTAAAATGTCTGTTTGCAACACATAACAATAAAAATGCACATCAAATAGCTAAGAATGATGAAGGAAATCGATTCAGACATGCCTGTTTAACTGGCCGTGCGTTCTCAAAACAAACACATGTTAATTAAGGGGCTATTCAAGTATTATGTAACCAGTGGGACGCGGGGGTCTTGGTTTGCTTATTTTTAATGACAAGGGGCAACATTTCTTCAAATAAGTAAAACATTAATTACATACGCACAAATTTTGCCTGCAATTTCGATCACAATTGAACACTGCACTTCACTCTCGTTTCGAATTTTCGAAAGCGTTTTTTAAGCTATTTATGGGTTTAACATTTCTTGTGGGCACTTGATATTGTAAAAAAAATATGCGCAATTCGATCCCTAACTACATTTTTTTGTAAAGAACGCCCGTTTGCTTTAAATTTGAAAAATACAATTATTTTTTTATTTTGTATACATCTGTCATTTGTTACAAATGAAGAAAAGTCCAAGAGTTGCCAAGTATAAATATCTTTATATCTATTTATTAAAATAATAATTTACAATAATAATTTATTTAATTAATACTTTATTAAAATACAAATTTGAAGTGCAAATACATTTGTAAAACTGTTTATCACAAAATGTTATTAATTGTTTGCAAGCATACTATAGTTTTCATGCATTTTGAGAATAAATAATCTAATATGTGTACATATATATCGTCGTTTAAAGTACAAAACCGCGTATCGTCATTCTGCAAAACCGTGTGACTGACATTAGCTGCCAAAAATTGGATTTGCTCACAAAAGCTCTTGGCTCAATTCTTATCCATTCGTCCTGAAATATACTAGCCAGAAATACGTTTGCTTTATAAAAAAGATAACCATTTTGAAATATGGGTGACTTTACTCTCTAGAAAATAATTTATGCAATTACGCGGTTTTGCATTTTCTTGATACGCGGTTTTGTACTTTAAACGACGATATGTATAGCATGTACTTACGGCGGCCGCCGTAGCAGAGTGATTACATGTGCGTACTTCCACTCCATAGGACCATGGTTAAATACCTGGTCAGATCATAACCCAAAATAGCAGTCGTCCTTCGGCACGCAATGGCAAACCTTCGAGTATATTTCTGCCTTGAAAACTCTTCTTATAAAATCAGAACTCATGCCTCAAGTTTGAGCAGAAGTTCGGCCAAACACTTAGAAAAATATTTTAGCACCAAATATTTATTTGTTTACTTATTTTGAGGGAGATGGCAATCTTCTGGTTTCACATTTTGAGTACAAAAATTTCAACCCTGATACAACAAATAGTATTAGTACTGAATGATATTGACAGATTGCATTCCCATAAACGTCCAATCATACATGATTGAGTTCTTTTTTTGCATTCACATTCTCTATGTGAATGGGTGTCAACCATTCCATAACACACTACATATTTTGTGTTTACAATTTGTAACCAATCTCAAGAGTGGTTGTTAAATTTTTTAAATCAAACAATCACATTTTTGAAACGAAAAAAATGAGAATGCACACTCAATTGATTCAATCATTACACAGGTCTGGTGAGCGATATGTTATCCATATATACATATGTATGTATGTATGTATGTAGATACAAAATTACACTCAGGGTATTTATCTAAACGGGTAATTGCCTCGTAACTGTGTCGGCTTTCCATACAAAATTAAGTAAGTGTACGAGGCGTTCACGCGTTGAGATGAATTGCCCTAATAAAAAATAAATGTGTTGATGTCGTGTGCTATTTGTTAAAATGAAAGTGGCAATGAATTGTAAATTAAAACCGTAAAGCACACTTTATATGAAAATTAAAACAATTGTTAGAATAAATAATAAATAAAAAAGAAAGAACAATAAATAAATAAAACATATGCTGTATAAAAATGCAACTGGTAATTAATTTATTATATTTTCCTTTGAGTGCTGCTATTTTACGTTTTCAATACATTAGGTACCTACATGCGTTTTATGTTTTCAGTACATTAGGCACATTCGTTTTATGTTTTAAAAACATAGTGTTTAACATTACAAATATTTAAAATTATATTGTAGGTAAATATA
>NW_023464760.1:4325-4503 GCF_013731165.1 Rhagoletis pomonella
TACAAATATTTAAAATTATATTGTAGGTAAATATATGAATTGCTAATACATTAGGTACATTCGTTTTGCGTTTTCAGTACATTAGGTACATTCGTTTTATGTTTTAAAAACATAGTGTTTAACATTACAAATATTTAAAATTATATTGTAGGTAAATATATGAATTGCTAATTCATTA
>NW_023464760.1:4513-6953 GCF_013731165.1 Rhagoletis pomonella
ATTAGGCACATTCGTTTTATGTTTTAAAAACATAGTGTTTAACATTAGAAATCATTGTTGCCTAAATTGTAATTTAAGAAGACGATTTGAGATACCTTACTGGCTTTAAGACTCTCCCGCTTTTCGCTTACAAGCTGGCCAGCGTGCGAAAATATGCGCTCACAAGGAACAGATGTAGAAGAAATACATAAACGTTTTTTAGCAAGTTGCAACAACCGAGGATAAATGTTTTTCCGTTGATGCCACCACACCAGTGGATCATTCGGCTTTCCAGAATGGTCTTTTCGCGGAAGAACAGGTTCAGCTAAATATTTGTCCACCTCAATAATAGCATTTGCTGTTTGATTTGCTGGCCTTACGTATTTCTGGACTTCAGCGTCAAAGTCTTTCCAAATGAGATCAAACCGGTCGCTATCCAATCTTTCTACAATTGAACTGCAGTCATTGTGATTTTCGTCACAAGCATCGGTGTTTTGAACAACCATATTAGCAACTCTTAAATATAATTTGTCGACATTGGGATTATATGCTGTTTCAGTTATGAATCCAAATTTTTTAAATCTTGGATCCAGAATTGTGGCTTGCGCTATTAGTTCGTTAAATTCTAATAGCCTTATTCATAAAAAATAAAGTAGCTTTAAAAAAGGTTTATAAATTGAAAAATGTATGAAAACGTCAATTTATAAAGCTCTTTAAACCTACTTTATTTTTTATGAATAAGGCCATAAGTCTTTAAACCTATTGTTAAGTTCGTTTAACAGTTTTGCAACCAAATTGTTTACATCGGGGCTTAGTTGCGAGGTATTGGAGGTTTTTAAATGTTTGCTTAATTGCTTAATGTACAGGATTACGCAAGATGCACTTATGTGCTTTTCGACACAAATTAATGTCGTAACAACTTAAAAAATTTCTAAAACTTTCATTGATTGCTCTGCTACCAACCACTCTTCGTTACTTAAAAAATTAATTGTTTGTAATTCGTCATCTCTGGCCAGCATCGACGACTTAACTAAAGCTAAAGTGGAAATCACTGCATCTTTTAAAACTAATACGCGTTTCAACATTTCATATGTTGAGTTCCAGCGAGTAGGTACGTCATTAATAAGTTTCAAAACTGGTTGCTGCATAGCCTGCAATGTTGCTTTAAGTTTTGAAGAAGCGTAAGTGCTTTTTGAAAAAAAAACCTAACAATTACTTTTATTTTATGCAAAACTGATTCTATTTCTTTTAAACCACATTGCCATTTTACCCAATGCCGCCAACCTCCCCCCACGAACTGCTGCTTTCATATTAGCTGCATTATCACTAACTATAACAATTATCTTGTTACTAACTCCCCATTCGCAAAAAATTTCGTAAATTTTTTTTGTAATATTTTCACTTGTGTGCCTATCTAAATATGAGGAGCAAGCTAACAAATCCGACGCAAGGAATGTTTTTTTATCCTCTTCCACAATGTAGTGGGCAGTCACACTAAAGAAGCTATCTCCTGCACGGGAAGTCCAACCGTCCATCGTCACACATATAGCATACGCCCTCTCTAACCGCCTTTTCACCACCTCCATGGTTACATTATACATGGCCGGTATTAACGAGGATGACACTGTTTTCCTAGTTGGGAGTTTATAGTTCGGATTTAGGAGACATACTAGCTATTTAAATTCCACGTCTTCGACGATGCTAAATGGATGGTACTCGCGGACAATCATTTTAATTACCTGGTCATCGATTTGTTGCTGCTTTTTGACTGGAAGTGGTTTGTGTAGGTACTGTGATACCGATCCTTGCGGTGCGTATGATGCTCGCGGTGTATTTCGCTGTGTTGCTGCTTGTTGTGATTCTACTTGCGTTGCTGCTCTCTGTGGTGCTTCTACCTGCGTTGCTGCTGCCTTCGTGTCAACTTCTGTTTCCAAATGCTCCTGCCTAGCAATTTTTTGGAAGGGATGCCGCCTATTCATATGGCGAATCAGGCTGCACGTTGATTTGTTTGCCACGGATATCTGCTGACCACATAGCTTACACTTTACTTTTTTTCTTTCTCATCGGAGAAGTGCAGCCATATTTCGCTCTTTTTATTTGGCATGATGAAAATGCAGTGAAACGCTCGAGGAACTCACAGCGACGCTTGGATGAATAAGCTCCTGTCGATAAGGACACGATTATAATTTTGTTTGGAAAAAATTTTAAGACATTTAGCAACTTACTTGTAAAATGTGCAGGAATACGCAAAATTAGTGATTAGTAGATGAAAATGCAGTGAAACGCTCGTGGAACTCACAGCGATGCTTGGACGAATAAGCTCCTGTCGATAAGGACACGATTATAATTTTGTTTGGAAAAAATTTTAAGACATTAATCAACTTACTTGTAAAATGTCCAGGAATAAGCAAGACCTTTGGACCTTTTGTAAAGTGTTCGTGGATTTTTATGAAAACTAATT
>NW_023464760.1:7053-8448 GCF_013731165.1 Rhagoletis pomonella
TAAACGTGAATTGTTGGTGAAAATGTTGGACCAAAAAGTTTCAATAAAATATATAGAAATTTTGGGCGGGACGAAGTTCGCCGGGTCTGCTAGTAACTTTATATAAGTACTAGCTTATACCCGCGGGTTTCACCCCGCGCTTTTATACAAATATGAAAAATAATTTAATGATGTTAGATTTTATTTCTGTGCCCATTTCGTTATAGCTCATTATTTTTTAAGCGAGTTAAGCTATTTAGGCCGTTTAAAACTATGAAATTATAAAATCTCTTCTGCGCGCTAGGCATACGAAAGATATCAATTCCTCTAAGTTTACCTTAAAATGTTTCCAGGTATACGACGCGTGAACGTGCAACCTTCTTGGAGGTTCCACGGCGAGTTCTAATATTTCCTGCTCAAATTTAGTAACCTGGCCTTGACAAAATACCACTTCTCATTACTGTAGCAAATGCCTCAAGAGAGCTTTAGATTATAAGGCCGAACCCGGCTCTCCCTTTTCCATTTAATGAAATTTATTCCGTCAGTACGGCACTTATAAAATAAATCTCCATAACAAATTTAAAATACTTCGAGAGATTTTCTATCCTTCCAGAGATATGTATTAAGAAGTTTTTAGTATGTATGGGAGGCGACATGCCTCCTTTTTGATGATGATTAACTGTAATCAGATTGAATTTAATTAAAACACCAATCGATTAATGCCAACATTGATTTCATATACATATCACTATACCAAGTTTCAGTTCTCTCCCACAAATACTTCCAGAGATATGTATGTAATATGAAAATTCCAATTTGTATGGGAGGGGCCTTGAGTTATCGGACTTACTTTCAGTCTAAGACCATCCTTCCGGAATCCGTAGTAAGTGTACTAAATTTCGTTCTGATCGGAAACCCGGTTAAGGAAGTAGCCTATTTTTCAGTCCAGGTCATAACCCATCTTTGAGCAAAATTTCATTTTCAAACAGGTGGCAATTCTTAAAAAAGTAGCCTATTTTCCAGTAGGCCTGGGTAACGGCGCAAATTTTTTGGCGCTGATACACTAACACCAGTGCCACTGCCGGAATCAGAACAGTGTGTTGGCACTATTGCGCCGATTGCGCCTCTTCAGGCAGCTTAACGCAGTGGTTTTCTCAGAGTTGCTTTGCCGATTCATACGACTGCAAGAATGATAGAATACAAGGTGGTGTTACTAGAACAGCTGATTGGATATTTTCCACAACTTTATATAGACGCGCCTTGACTGTAATTTTGGCGGACATTTACTGGCAAATTGGCGCATTTTCATCTTGCTTATTCCTGGACATTTTACAAGTAAGTTGATTAATGTCTTAAAATTTTTTCCAAACAAAATTATAATCGTGTCCTTATCGACAGGAGCTTATTCGTCCAAGC
>NW_023464760.1:8458-10089 GCF_013731165.1 Rhagoletis pomonella
TTTTACAAGTAAGTTGCTAAATGTCTTAAAACTTTTTCCAAACAAAATTATAATCGTGTCCTTATCGACAGGAGCTTATTCGTCCAAGCGTCGCTGTGAGTTCCTCGAGCGTTTCACTGCATTTTCATCATGCCAAATAAAAAGAGCGAAATATGGCTGCACTTCTCCGATGAGAAAGACAAAAAAGTAAAGTGTAAGCTATGTGGTCAGCAGATATCCGTGGCAAACAAATCAACGACCAGCCTGATTCGCCATATGAATAGGCGGCATCCCTTCCAAAAAATTGCTAGGCAGGAGCATTTGGAAACAGAAGTTGACACGCAGGCAGCAGCAACGCAGGTAGAAGCACCACAGAGAGCAGCAACGCAAGTAGAATCACAACAGGCAGCAACACAGCGAAATACACCGCGAGCATCATACGCACCGCAAGGATCGGTATCACAGTACCTACACAAGCCACTTCCAGTCAAAAAGCAGCAACAAATCGATGACCAGGTAATTAAAATGATTGTCCGCGAGTACCATCCATTTAGCATCGTCGAAGACGTGGAATTTAAAAAGCTAGTATGTCTCCTAAATTCGAACTATAAACTCCCAACTAGGAAAACAGTGTCGTCCTCGTTAATACCGGCCATGTATAATGTAACCATGGAGGTGGTGAAAAGGCGGTTAGAGAGGGCGTATGCTATATGTGTGACGATGGACGGGTGGACTTCCCGTGCAGGAGATAGCTTCTTTAGTGTGACTGCCCACTACATTGTGGAAGAGGATAAAAAAACATTCCTTGCGTCGGATTTGTTAGCTTGCTCCTCATATTTAGATAGGCACACAAGTGAAAATATTACAAAAAAAATTAACGAAATTTTTTGCGAATGGGGAGTTAGTAACAAGATATGTGTTATAGTTAGTGATAATGCAGCTAATATGAAAGCAGCAGTTCGTGGGGGAGGTTGGCGGCTTTGGGGCTGCTTTGCACATTCCTTAAATTTAATGGCGCAATGTGGTTTAAAAGAAATAGAATCAGTTTTGCATAAAATAAAAGTAATTTTTAGGTTTTTTTCAAAAAGCACTTACGCTTCTTCAAAACTTAAAGCAACATTGCAGGCTATGCAGCAACCAGTTTTGAAACTTATTAATGACGTACCTACTCGTTGGAACTCAACATATGAAATGTTGAAACGCGTATTAGTTTTAAAAGATGCAGTGATTTCCACTTTAGCTTTAGTTAAGTCGTCGATGCTGGCCAGAGATGACGAATTACAAACAATAAATTTTTTAAGTAACGAAGAGTGGTTGGTAGCAGAGCAATCAATGAAAGTTTTAGAAATGTTTGAAGTTGTTACGACATTAATTAGTGTCGAAAAGCACATAAGTGCATCTCAAATCGTCTTCTTAAATTACAATTTAGGCAACAATGATTTCTAATGTTAAACACTATGTTTTTAAAACATAAAACGAATGTGCATAATGTACTGAAAACGCAAAACGAATGTACCTAATGAATTAGTAATTCATATATTTACCTACAATATAATTTTAAATATTTGTAATGTTAAACACTATGTTTTTAAAACATAAAACGAATGTGCATAATGTACTGAAAACGCAAAACGAATGTACCTAATGAATTA
>NW_023464761.1:0-10088 GCF_013731165.1 Rhagoletis pomonella
TTGTATATCTTTGTTTTATCGTCACTTTCAAAAGTACCTGGTATTTACATTATTATTTGTGATGTATACGTTCCTCAATCACATGGGTTTTTAAATACATACAATTAAAAAATGTTTTAGATTAAAATTTGTCTGATTTAATAAATATCGCTAGCGTAGACTGCAAAGTTGCTAAGTCCCAATTTAAAAATTGTACAGGAGAGAAAAAAACTTCGTATAGCCATTTTCTTCAAGTATTTCGCAAAACTTTAAATACAACATTTTGCCTGTTTAAAGCAAAGCAATACTTCATACGAATCGGAGGGATTCAATATTTATTAAAAGATTTCGAACTTTTTTGGCCTTATCGAATTTTCGGACCTTTTTTTGGCTTAGCAAATTTTCCTCTCATTGAATATAAACGAGAAAACATAAAGCAAGGACCTTTACCCTTTTCGAAACGATGCAATTTTAATTTATCTAGCCTCCTATATCAAAATATGATTTTTCATTAAAAGTGAAGTTAGCAACTTTTCACTCTAAGCTAGCGATATATGAGTTTTACAATCGGTTTATCGTAAATTTTAAACAGTTTTATTTAATGGTATGTTTAAATGCTTTCAGATATTTAATTTTTACTCGTATTCATAAAATTTATGACTCAATTTGAATCCCGGGAAAAATCCCGGGATCCTGGGATTACCTAGAAAATATCCCGAAATCCCGCTATCGCAATTTTCTTGATATTTTGGCATCCCTAATTCATACATACATATTTATGTACAACTGTAGGTAATAATGTATGCGTCTTCCCAGGTACATAGGTTAAGTGCGGGTGATAAACCCATGTAGCATAGTTAAATACTGTGTACATACCTACAATTAAAATGGTGAAAAATATTATAATTTCGGCATGTGACTGGAAAAAAACTTTAAAATACACACAAATTGTGGTTTCCAAGACATTTACTAAGTGATTAGCACAGCTGCATCCTTCAACTTGTCAACTCGCGGGAAATTCCCCGATTTGCAGGGAATTTCGATTCAAGTGGCAATCGGGGAATGACCACTTTTTCGGGGAACTGGGTATGTTATTTTTATATCTTAAAGTAACCAAATTAGACGAATATGTTAATTTTTAACCATTTGACCCTTTTTAGAGCGACATTTTTTTAATTTGAATCGTAATATCTCCACAATAAGAGTTTTCTCAGATATAAGCTATATGGCTTCCTCAAGTGGGCACCGAATTTACCAACATTAATATTTTTCAATGATATTCAGGCAGCGCCGAGTTTTGTAGTCGAACAGTACACTGTGTAATTTTTATTGCAAAATTCCAAATAGGTTTTTTTTAATCAACGATTGAAAATTTTTGCAGTTTCGGAAATTTTTATTTTTCTTTGAAAGTAAGTGTCCGAATAAAAAAATTGTTTAGGGGCAGATTTAAGAAACATTAAACTATACAATGAAATTATTTGCGTTACAAGATATTTTTTTTTGCTTTTCAATAAATTTTTTATGGAAAATTGAGTTTTTAAACAATTTCTGCGCCTCGTGGACGAAATTTTTTAACAATTTCTTATGTAATAAGCATTTATGCATTTACATATGAAAAAAATGCGTGAATTTCGGTATAGTTTGGGCGGAATGAATTTTTATTTGCCAGCGACTGTCCAGTTTTTGATAAAATGCCCGAATCTCTATTTTCAGCAGCCCGATTTTTAGTTTTTAGGCGATAACGTTATGAAATATTTATATTTTATATATATATCCATAAATATCCACTTCAATGGTATGGAAGGAGTAGTGCGGCCTCAGTGGTAGTTTAAAAAAATTGCCTTTTTTCGAATTTCAGGCACCAGCCACGCCCACAAAGGCCTACGAGTCGAAACATCCTGGAACAAAACCTTTCATATTTTTTTTTGTACTTTAATTCTTGAAAGTTTGAAAAAAAAAATGAAGGTACATACAGACGCTGCACACATCGCAAAGCATCTGGTAGTGGAGACACATTAAGCTCTATATCTTTCCAACTAGTAGCCGGAACTTAATATATAAAGTATCGTTTGAAAGGTATTAGCCTGTAGAATCACACTAAATATGTTTGGTGCATTCACATACCCCCTTAAACCGGCAAAAGCAAAAACACGTTTTTTGTTTTGCAACACTTTAGCCTAATTTTTAAGAATCCGGTTAATCGTTTATGAAGCTTGAATACATTTTCTGGATACACTCTGCAAGACCTTTCCTCAAACATGTCGATAGGACATCTGGATAAAAACTTCCAAATCTCGTGTATATATAAGCGAGTCATTTCAGCATGCTACTGTGGCTGCTCGCGCGCACTGCCGTACGCTGTGATTATTACTAGTAATAATCCCCGAAAATCGGGGTGCTCCGTGGTCTAAAAAATATTTAATTATTCAAAAAACCACATGCATTGGTAGTTAACGTTAACTTTGGTTTTTGGCAAGATCATACTATTCTCAATACATATACATAGCTGGCCATGCGTAATGCAATCCTCTTGATAGAGTCTGACCTTGAGACTTATTAATTGTTATTGCGAACGCTCCAATAATTTTGAATGGGCGACGTTTAAATACAAAGGGAAGTGTTGATTCGCTGGACTGTAAATTTATGTGGGGTAGTAAAATTCATTTCCTTTGTGAATCACATGCTTAAAGCCCATTAACTAACCTTTTATATGTACATATTTGTATTGCGGCATCCAAGCAATTATACTGTAGTTCTTTAACTATTAGGCGAGACCATTAACTAACCCTTCGTATGTATATATTTGGGTTGCGGATTAACATCACAACTGCTCCAACTTTTAGTATTAAGTCATGAGGAGGAACTCCGTTATTCCTACTTGCTCCTATGGGTATTCAGAAACGACAGTAGATGTCGACGCCATAGTAAACATTTTCTTTATTAACTATCGTACAGTGCTTATTTTTTGGACACGAGATTCATCGATCCTTCAAGTGGTTTTGATTAATTACACCAGGCTGAGGTTCAAATACCCAATCGATTAAACTCGCAAAATAATTGTGGCACTTATCTTATTTTTTGAGTCTGGCGAGAGTTCTCGCCTTTCTCCAACCCGCATATAGTATATCGAAAGTTTATGATACTTTACCGTTCCCTCAGTTCGTCTGCCAGGATTTTTACAACGCTTTTATCAACTTGCAATAGGGTTGCCAGATTCTGAAACGGAGAAAGGAGTACATTTCTATTTTCGATAGAAAAAAAGCAGTACAAAACTTAAAAAAGGAGTACATTATTTGTTTTAATTTTTTTTTTGTGCAATTTATTGTTACAAATTACCATTATTTAGGTACAAACAACCACGGATATCATAGAAACCTTATTTAAAGCAACATAAATGTTAAAAATAAATAACTAAATTCTACAAAAGAATTCCAGGCCATTCCTGAATGTATGGCCTTTATTTTTCAATTTATATTTAAAAAAATTTCTGATTTTTATACCCGAGCGCCCTGCACCTACCTGCCTTGCTACCATGCTTACACCTTTTCACTATCACACATAACTTTACTTACTAAGTAGTGTTTGCCACAATATGAATAGCAACGTACAGGGCGTAAAATAATAACTGTCGCAAAGGTTTTTCGAAAAATAAAAGAGTTCCTTAAAGATTTTGCGAAAAAAAAAGTATTTTTTGCTAACTTTATAAATAGTTTACTTTAATTTTATTAAATATTTTTAAAATTTTAATCCTTATTTCCATTTGCCAGCTTTGGAAGATAAGTACATGCTTTTTTCAGGTGTATTTTTCTTAGATTTTGTATAAAAAAAAGAAAGAAAACTGTATAGGTATAGGGTTGGTCGAATGAATGGCCTCATAGTCACCAGTTCCGAGTCTTTTCGATTGCTGAGTATGAGGCCTTATGTTGGACAAAAGACGGAGTATAAAGGATCCAAATGGGGGAAATTAGCCTATGGTTACAGAAGATATGTAATAAAGTAACCGACGAAGACTTGCGTGCCGCTTGAGCTTTTCTGTCAAAGTATTTACCGCTGGTAAACGCAAATGAAGGTTAAAATTTAAAACCTTATTAATAAAATTTATGTAAAATCTGTGGATAATTACCAATAAACTACATTTTTCGCAAAATCTATAAAGTTCCCTTTTATTTTTCAATAAAACCTGTGCAAGAGTTATTATTTTACACCCTGTATATAAGCTGGAAAAAGGAGTACAAAAGAAGTACAAAACTAAGAAAGGAGTACATTTCCAGATATTCTTTTTTTTGGAGTACAAGGGAGTACATTACAATAAAAAGAAGTACGTTTACTCCCAAAAGCAGTACGTCTGGCAACCCTAACTTGCAATGTTGTGCGTCCAGCCAGACACCATTTTTAGCTATAATTATCGATTATAATCAAGGTTCCTATACAAAAGTCAAGACATCAACCTCGACGGTAGGCCTTGCCGGAAGTAGTTAAATATTCCCCCTAAAAATATACACTACATATGCTACAGCGGAAATGGACGACTAGACATTTCTTTAAATGAAATTAATTGGTGTTATTTGCGCAAATAACAAATTTTACAAAAAGGAATCGAATAAGAATCTTATCTATACTAATTTGTATTTGCGGCAATATTTGTGTGATGTATTTGCGCAATAGTCTTCTGTCCTCTTTTCACTGCATGTTAAACTATTTTAATATCTTTTGCGCAATTTTATACATATAGGACTAAAAAGTAGAAAATAAATAAAATTAAAAAAAAAAACTTTTTAATATACCACGCTTTTATAAATGGACCCGATTCTGTGCACTTGATAAATTGAAATTTTTATAATTTGTCAATTTTTTATTATTTGTTAAGAATTGGTATTCTAGCATAGAAATCAAAAGCTCTTTTCTTGATAAATTATCAAGATTGAAAATGCTATTGACAAATTGAAATTTCATGTGAAATGTATAAATTTCGTATAGTAATAAATTTGTTTCTAAAATTAAATACTCCATGTGTCGGCATTTGAACCTGCGACACACGGAATTATAGTCGACATCTTTACCTACTCGGCTACGGCAGTCAAAAGCCCTTTTGGTTTTAAATTCGTATTTTTCATATATGACAATGAAATCAGTTCCACTCATGTGGAAATCGTAGAGCTTTTTGTTTTATAAATATTAACACAGAATGCGAAGGGAGCTTTTACTTGATAAAAATCTTGATAAAATTTCTTTACAAAAAATTTATCAAGAAAACACAGAAATAGGCGGTAAAAATAATAAAATAATATTTCTCAGTCCCATATGATTTGTTTTGATAACTTTTAATTTAGAAATTTTTGCAAGTCATTATAAACAATTTATAAGATTGAAGATGAAACCCGTGGGGCGCATGTAATAGACTTGAATTGATATGAAAGGTCTGGACTGCGTCCTTGTACATGAATAGGTGCCCCCTGACGTGCCTGGGCGGAGGCTCCTCCTCCAGCAGTGGTCTGTTGGGGTGTTCACTTCTGTGACACCCCACAAGAAACTGCTTACAGAGCATCTTGTTGTGTTCCCTTACGGGGAGCGCTTGGGCCTCACTGTGGAGGTGATGCTCAGGCGTCATCAGAAGGCCCCCAGTCGCTGTCCGGAGTGCGGCGTTCTGACAAGTCTGTAGCTTCGTCCACTGCGTCCAACTAGTCCCCGGCGTCCAAACTGGCGCAGCATAATTTAGAACCGGCCGGCCAATTGCCTTGTATGTTGCCAACAACGTTTCTTTGTCTTTGCCCCAAGTGCTGCCGGCGAGCGACTTGAGGACCTTGTTGCGGCTCTGTACTTTGTTGACAACTGCGGTTGTGTGCGCGGAGAAAGAGAGCAGGCTATCAAAGGTAACCCCTAAAATTTTCGGGTTGTTCACCGTCGGTATTGGTGTGCCGTCGACGTGAATGCCTAATTCAAGCCTGACCTCCTTCGTCCAGGTGGTGAAGAGGGTCGCCGTTGATTTCGTTGGGGAGAGGGTTAGGCTCCTTGCAGTGAAGAAGCGAGAAAGGCTGGAGAGATAGCCGTTTACTTTTGAGCAGAGGTCATCAATTCCATTCCCAGACGCCAAAATCGAACAGTCATCAGCGTACGAGATCAGGGAAACTCCTTCAGGTGGCTGGGGGAGTTTCGAGATATTGAAGTTAAAAAGTAAGGGGGAGAGAACACCACCTTGTGGAACCCCTTGTTTTATTCTTCTAGGTTTCGAGGTTTGATCTCTGAAGATTACTGATGATTGCCGACCACTCATATAATTCGCCGACCATCGCTTCAGTCCCTGTGGGAGAGAGGAGGCCTCAATGTCTTCTAGCAGCGTGGAATGGCAGACGGTGTCAAACGCCTTTGACAAGTCCAGCGCTACTAGGACAGTTCTCTCACAGGGGCGGTTTCGATTTAGGCCGCGGGTTATCTGGGTGTTTATGGCGTTAAGTGCTGTTGTTGTGCTGTGCACTTTACGGAAGCCATGCTGATGTTTCGCTGGGGTTAGGTGGCAGGTGAAGTATGGGAGCAGCAGGGCCTCAAGTGTCTTCGCGACCGGGGAAAGGAGCGTTATCGGGCGATAAGAGTCTCCTCTGTTGGCGGGCTTCCCCGGTTTCAGCAGTGGGACCACTCTCCCTGATTTCCACACATCAGGAATGATGAGAGTGGTCATAGACAAATTGAGGACCTCCGTGAGGTATGCTACCCCCACAGGCCCCAAATGTTTCAACATCAGCATACAGATTCCGTCGGGTCCAATGGCTTTGGAGGCTTTCGCCTCCCCGTGGGCCCCCTTTACTTCACCGCTAGTGAAAACAAGTGGTGCATCGTTTTTGGGCAGTTTGTGCAGCCTCCTGGTCACTCGACGTTTGGCCTTGTCTACCGAAGGATGCAGTGTGAATTGCCGACTGAAATAGTTCGCGCATTTCTTCGGGTCCGATGAGGCGTGACCTTCGAATGAAATTTCCACTCTGTCATCACGCTTCGTCGGGTTGGACAAGGACCTCACGGTTGACCAGAGCTTACTCACACCAGAGGTGAAGTTACAGGCCTTCAAGTGCTCTTCCCACTTTGTCCGCTTGTGTTGATTTACCAGTTGCCGAATCTCCAAATTAAGTTCCCTCAAGCGAGGGTCCCCGGGGTCGACCTGGCGTAGGTGGTCACGCTCATTTGCTAGTACAGCTGCTTCAGCCGGGAAATTTGGGCGGACTTCCGCGATGCGTCCGGACGGTATGAAGCGAGCTGCTGCGGCTGTGACTACCTTGCGGAACTGGCGTTCGCCAGCATGTACGTCTCTGGGTGTGGGGAGGGCGGCGAAGCTGCTCTCGGTAACTTCCGCGAAGCCGTTCCAATCAGCTTTGTTGAAGTTGGTGTAGGTTCGGTGATCCGCGGGAGCAAAGTCGGTGGGCTTATTGATCGAGATGATTATGGGCAGATGGTCTGATGCTAACGTTAGCATAGGTCGCCATGATATGCTATTTATCAGACCAGCGCTAGCAATTGTTAGGTCTGGCGAGCTGCTGCAGCTGCCCACAATCCTGGTGGGGGTGTCGTCGTTCATGGTGCAGAATGTCGAATCGTCTATCTGCTCAGCCAAACTGTTTCCCCTCCGATCATTGGCCAGGCTTGAGTGCCAAAGATCGTGGTGCGCATTGAAGTCACCTACTACCAATCGGTTTTCGCCTCTGAGTAGCGCACCTATGTCAGGGAGATATCCAGCCGGGCAGCAGGTGACAGGGGGTATGTACACGTTAAATATTTTGAGCTCGACATCGCCTGACCGGACAGCTATGCCCTGACATTCTAGGGTAGTGTCCCTTGGGTCGATGTCTTCTTCGATTAGCCGAAACTGCACTGTGTGGTGTAGAATGAACGCTAGTCCACCACCATTATCTCGCTCGCTTATCTTATTATCTTTACGGAGCACATTGTAGGCGGCGCAACCCAACAGAGTTGAGTTGCTGTGCAACTTCGTTTCTTGGACCGCAGCTATCAATATGCCGTACCGACCCATGAAGACTGCTATCTCCTCAATCTTGCTCTGGAGTCCGTTGCAGTTGAGTTGGAGTACGTTCATGTGCCTTGGGAGGCTGGTCGCGATACGGGGGGTCAGAGAAGTGTGGGGCCTACCTTGGGCCTGTTGCGCCTGACGCAGTTGCTGTTGCAGCCTGATGGTAGGTGGCTGCGATATGGGCGTTGTTGTCTGCGTCGGCGGTGCACTACAGCAAGGGGCGCTGTAGTTTGTAGTCCATTCGCGAGTGGTGCGTAGACCAGAACATAGCCGGAAGTGGCACCAGCCAAGGCATGTGTTGCATTTGACTGATGTCACATTCCGGTATATTCTGTTCTGGCACACGGAGCAGATGGTGTGGGCAACCAGTAACTGCTGGTTGGCTCGCGCTCGCGAGTGGGACCGGCCGGTAGGTTGTGTGGGAGGGGTGTGTTGGGAGGTTTGCTGTTGCTCAGGGGAGCTTCTAGGGGCCGTGCAGGCTCTTCGGGTGCTAGGTCGCACCCGTGCATTACGCGAGTGGGTAGCCGTGGAGGCTGATTGTGCCATTTGGCTTGAGCAACAGGGAGCCACAAAGTTTGTGGTCCACTCCCGGTGAGACCTAAGGCCAGAGCAGGTTCTTAGGTGACTCCACCCGTTGCAGGAGTTGCACCTAACCGAAGTGGAGTTCGGGTGGAGTCGATTCTGGCAAACACAGCAGAAGTAAATTTCAGGTCCGGGGTTGGGCTCTACGCCCGCCCGGAGAAGAAGGATGCGGAGCAATCCGGCTGCAAGGTATTGCTCCATGGACGGATAAATGGGTATCGGATTAATGGGTATCGCCGATCTAGACGGGGTTAGATCGCCGAAACAACAGCCCTTGGTCGGGTGAAACCCGAGTTATTCCGGTACGTAGAACCGGCTGTCGTGGGAATGAATGTAAGTCTTTTCGATCAGCTGTTGAGTTCAGGTAGCGTAAAAATTTTCCGCTGGAAAAAAATGGCGGAAAGTTGCCAACTGTTGGGCCGAGCGTAACTATTCAACTATGCGTTTCTAAGACAAATAGCCAACGGTTGGGCAACAGCTACGTCTTATAAACGCGGCCAATATTTCGTCTCTTGTGTCCCGCTAAGACGCCACCTAACGAAATGAACATAGCAATGCTTTGCTCAATGTAAAAATTTTAGAATCTTTCGACGCAAATATTTCGTAAGTGGTTCAATGAATCTTAAATCTGAAAAGTTTGTGCAAAGTTTCAGATCGAGCACTTTAATTTGATGTACGATTTGTACATCGCTGGGAATGTTTTAGAATAATAAATAGAATATTATAGTTAGTAGCTAAACTCATACATACATACATACCAACTCACAATTTAAACTTACCGAAACTGGAGCGATTATTAACCCTAATGACCGTCTGTAGACGGTCATTGCTTTTTTGCTAATAAATGTTACTAAAATTAGTTGGCAATATTAAAAAACATAACAACGGGTTTTAGTGGTTATGTGCTTTATGAATTCAAACTAATATGCTCTTTGTGTTTTATATTTTGAGTACACGGGTCAGTTAAAATTGTGAGTTAGTGTTAAAGGTGAAATAAATTACTGTGATAAATAGACATTTTGTAGTTCCGGTATTTATTCAGTAATTATTTTTCTAAAGACTTGAAATTTTTTTAGTAAGTAGGAAACATTATTTATTTTCATAAGTCAGTGCTTTATTGTGAATTAAACAACAATTATATATATATTTACAGTGTTTTCTGATGACCGTCAGTAGACGGTCAAAACGGTTAACGCCAAAATTGACATATTCAAGTGCGTTTCATAGCAGTATATTTTTGGAAGTATCTTTTTGGTTTCTATATAGAGGAGTGTGCTCTGGTGAAGTCCAAGACCTTGCCTTAGACCCAGTGTGCATCCACAGGCCTCAGGCATCCCCTACTAAGAAGCATTTGCAGTGGCGGGTGCGGTTTGCATCTGCTTTGTACCTCCTCATTTTCAAGTGATTCAAAAGTTAGACGAGGAATAAACATGAAATAGAAAACAAAAGAATAAGCTGGGTTCAAATTGCGTTGCTCAAATTGTAAATTTTGAGCAGAGATTTTGAAAGTTGAACT